>NC_135554.1:13415750-13633250 GCF_964340395.1 Glandiceps talaboti
TAGGCTAAGCATACACATTCAAAACGTGAATCTACATGTCAATCAACAAGGCCCACGCCCAAATGCATAGCAACCGATACAGTAGAATGGCGATGTATATTGCAAAAATGGCAATATATATTGTTTGACAAGTGAGTAAACCTTCGATCTATTGATGACATATTTGATCCAGCAATGAAGCAAATGCCTATACCAAATAGTAAAATTATGGTAATAAAAATATCAAAAATAATAACAATAATAAACTATACAGCTCTGCTATACAACGCTATTGACGTTATATTTTTGGTGTTAAATGGAACATTATTTGAAATTCCTTAAGAAAATATCAGAAAATAGTATTTTGACTTCCGAGAAGTATAAGTTAAATATTTAAGTAGAATAAATATCTTAAACCCACCATAAATAGTAACATTGATTCAAACCGTCGGACAGTACATGTCCTGGGGTAAAATGTGTATATTCCATCAATTCACCGTTTAAGTATTGGTTAACAAAATTGATGTTTTTGCCATCGATGTAGAAATCTTTATCCGTTTTCCCCGCTAAGGTTATTTTGTTGACAAGGACGTTGTGGATTCTATCACTGGTGTCTCTTGCGAGGCGAAGACCAATTTCTTCACAAGCAGCAGATGCCTCAGCCTGAGTTTTAACGTTCGTAAACAAAAAGTAATTGTCTAACAGATTCTTTACATCCGGGTCTGTGAAAGCGATGAAATATGAATTGGTAAGACTGTATTTCTTTCATGTTAGAGTAAACTAAAGTACTTCATTAACCAAAACGACTGTAAACTCTACAAGGATTGTGTCATGGTACTGTTAAAACAACTAGAAAACAACTAAAACTTTACAAACAGGTAAACAAAATATGATACAATTGTGATAAAATACACAACACATAATATGCCGCATTAAAATTGCAAATGGTTAAGTGCTTTCGGTAAAATTCTGAACATGCACTACTCTTGAGTAAAGTCTCCATGATGCGAAATGTACTGTTTGGACCTTTTCCTGACTGTACTGTATCCATTTCATTCATCGATAGCTATTTGTTGTTTACCTTCTTCACATATGTAACCACGTCTGTCAGTGCAGTAATGGTCATCCCAATCATAGTTGACGACACTCCTGTAAAACGGGAAGACGAATATGTCAATGCATCGTTAAACATTAGTATGTATGTATGTATGTATGTATGTATGTATGTATGTATGTATGTATGTATGTAAACATTTACGTGTACATATCGACATTGACATTTTCAATTTATCAGAATCCTGATGATCACCGAGTAAGCATAAACTCCGAGTAACGACTTATAACACCCCCCTTGATATCATATGGTTGATGCCGTTCCTTCAAACTCCAAACTTGTTTGGATAGCTCTGTGCTGACTGTAGCTTCTTGTGGGTAAATATGTGTTTGTGGTTTGAGAATCATTGTTTAAATGTGTTCTCTGTTAGCCCAAAGTATACTTTTGTGTTGTTGTTACTTGGTGTGACTTGTGCCTTGTATTATGTTGGTTGATAGGCAGTTGTCGTTGAGTGGACACTGATTGCGATCTCTACAGCTGCAGGATTTATTAGCTTTCTTTGTATGGTCTGTACTGACTGACTTGTTGTGTACTTTCACAATAATCGATATGTTCGGCACGCAACTGTAACTTAACTTCAGATTTCCTTTGTAAGTACCAATTCTGACAATCACTATTTAGTTGTTCTGATGATCACTCGAAGCGTGAAACTCTGAGTAAAGAATTGCATCCTTAAGCTTTTGAATTAAGTCTATATATATAAAGTTAATGTTCATGTATACTTTTAAAAGGCAAAACGTAAGGTAAATGGTTTACTTTGAATTTCTATGTTATAACTTAATAAAATATGTAGAAAGGCCAAATAAAAAAATTGTTTGGTTCCCGTTACCCGATCCCCAACTAGTTTTTCACGCTGACCCTAAACTTTTTTTTAAAGAGAAAAATAACAATAAAATCGCGAAACAGTGGGTGCGGAAACTAACATCAACTTAAAAGGACAATATAAAACTATTCTTCCAATCTGTAATGGTTGTACATCTGATAGAAAGAAACAGACAAACAACATATAGACCATTTGGAAAACAATGGGAAACCTAAACTAGACACTCACACATGAAAAACGATATAATAAAATAAAATAACAAATCTAACTGCCCCACCTATTTTATAATTGAATGTGATCGGAACCACACAATTTCCCTTTTTGCGCCTAATTATAAATTTTAAACCCACCATAAATAGAAGCATTGATCTGATGCGTCTGGTTGTCCAGGTGCAAAATGTGAATATTCAATCACTGTACCATCCAGGTATTGAGGGACGCGATTTACATTTTTGCCATCGATGTAAAAAGACTGGCCACTTTTCCCTTCGGAGATGATTTTGTAGTGAAGGGCAGCATGTATTGCATCACTTGAGTCTCTCGCAAGGCGAAGACCATTTGCTTCACAAGCGGTCACTGCTTCAGCTTGTGTTTTAGTGTCCGAAAATATGTAGTATTTGTCCAACAAATCCTTGAAATTTGGATCTGTGAATTAAAAGAAGTGTCTAATGTAAAAAACATTGTGCATCTACAGGAAATACACGACAGATAACCCATCACAGAATTATAATGGGTTATAATAGATATAACGGCGATTCGGACCCAGTCCTTTTCTGTTTAGAGAACTACTGATATTATATGGTCATAACAAATCTAATATTTTTTATATATATATATATCCAAAGACAACCAAATCGTCTAATATAATTGTCACATTAAAAAGGCTTTCCCACCAGCATCGTCCTTTACTTGAATTTTAACATGGCACAGTATGGTAATTACCAGAAGCCTAAGAGCAGATACCTGAAAAGAGGTCCAAATCAAATTCTACATATGAAAGAAGGTTTCTGCCCGAGTTAATCAATAAATCAATCAATCAATCAATCAATCAATCAATCCACCAACCAACCAACCAACCAACCAACCAACCAACCAACCAACCAACCAACCAACCAACCAACCAACCAACCAACCACTCACTCACTCACTCACTCACTCACTCACTCACTCACTCACTCACTCACTCACTCACTCACTCAATCAATCAATCAATCAATCAATCAATCAATCAATCAATCAATCAATCAATCAATCAATCAATCAAAAGCAATTGTATAGAACCAGAAGCCAATACGGCATAATGTTCTATTGCGCTGAACAGGAACAATAGTAGATGTTGTGAAAAAGGTTAGAAACCTTTTGCAAAGAGATGCACCTTGATATCCTTCTTGAATTTATCAACAGTGGGTGGCGAACGAAGTTTAAATGGCATACTGCTGCTCGCGAGAACGCACGCTCACCATGTGATTTAGTATTACAACAGGGTACATGAAGTAGACTTGTGTTATTTCAACGAGGTGAACGAGTTGAGGGTTTACTGATAATCAAGTCAGCGATATAACCAAGAGTAATATTATTGAGTGCCTTGTGTAGTACTTTGTATGGAATCCTTTGGGCATGTAGAAGAGGGACAATGTCATTAACTGGCAGCTGACGCACGAGGGCATTGCAATTGAATAGGGTGATGAAAATACTCCCTTTGTACGATACTGACGTATGCGACCTGTTGTTCGGACGAGGTGAAAAAGAACTAAACTACATGTCAAAAGAGATGTTTTATGAGTAGATATGTAGGTTGCTTGTGATTAAAATACTATTCGCGCATTTAGTGTTTGTGGTTTCATAAAAAAGATACCATATCGTTGCCTCAATACTTATTTGAAAGCCGTATAGTGCAGTGTCACTCTATCAGTAGCAATTGTTTTAATAGTTCGCGAAGCGGCAACGTAGCGGCTCAATGACGAGTATGCATGCGCGTCCTATATCGATGCGATTGGGAGGTTTAACCAAAGGATGCAGTGAGGGGCTGCAGTAAGGGGCAGTGCTACGCATGCGCATTCTATATATTATGCGCATTCTCCACGCGGAGGGCGCTATCTACAATATCATTGTGAGCCAGCCGCGGCAGCCGATCACAAAGGAATCTACACTACGCGAGCTTATGGGCTTTGCCTAGTTGTGATATTAACAAATACTTTACTAAAGATATAATAAGGATAACAATTCACTCAGTACCAGCATAGATAAATGTACACGTACCTAGATTATATTTTTATCTGTTCATGCATAAATACGACAATTAATCACTAACCCCAACCTTTGCAATATTTGATATGTACAGCATGCAATATTAATAATATGCTTATTGTGTGTCTAGGCCATTGATCCATATGCAAAGTTTTCAAAATATTGAAAGTTACGTTTCTAGATCTGTCATAGAGATAGCAAAAGTGAGAAAAATATGTCATTGTTACAATATAGGATTTACTTTGGAAGTTCTCATCTCCACAGCTTTGTATCCATATTTACACAAATTGAGCAAGATATCTGAATTAGCAATACTCATTAGAATGTTAAACTTATTGTAGTTGGATTGGTTGTGAACATGCATGCAACAATCCATTTGCACTGGATTTTTGTGGGTTTCTGTCTATTCGATTAACGCATGCGCAAATTCTCTTTGATGAGAAGACTTGCTCTTATGTGATCATTATTCTAGAATAAAATGTCAGTTATGTTTTAGTACTTACTTTAACATGCATATGTATCATTGACAGTACTCAGTGTTTCGTTTCTGTAATTACGACGTTAGTCAGAACTGTGAAGAAGTTAATGATTACATTAGTGGTAGTGTATTGATTTTTTGAGTCAATACTACATGATGTTGAATCCGCGCCCGGTTAGATTTTTGCAGCCCCCGGCGTTGGTGACGAATTGGTGAACTTAGAGGTCGAAAAGTGAAGAGGACTCCTATATAATGTTCTGCATTTTGTCCTTCTAAATGAACCTTTTAAAGGGATATTTTTACTACAAGAGAACACCATTTCGCCTGAATGAACAAAAGTAAAGACATTTTTTTTTGCAATTTTGCAGCAGGCTTCTGCAGTTCCCTCGCCTTACATTGCAACTAACTCCAGGACGCACAATCTCAACTTTGATCACGTCCACACTTTCGCTAGTTGTTCCCTAGATTCAGAAATATTGCTGGTAGATGTATATGGTTTGGTGGAAGTCTTAAAATAACTACACACAAATATGGACTGGGTATCGAGTGCGGTAGTCAGCACGAAGAACTTTCTAGCTATGAATAATATGCACCATACCATCATATTATTAGGTGTGTTAATCTGTGAGAAAACACGACCATTGACACTGCCGAAACTCCACTCGCCTCAAAAACCGATTGCATAGGCTCGGGGTACAAACTGAACAGTTTCAACATACCAACCTTTCACTTGACATTCTTGGCGAGCAGTTTCAACATACCCAACTTTCACTTAACATTCTTGGCGAGCAGTTTCGACATACACAACTTTCACTTAACATTCTAGGTGAGCAGTTTCAACATACCAAACTTTTAGTTGACATTCTTTGTGAGCAGTTTCAACATACCCAACTTTCACTTGACATTCTTGGGACATACAAAGCATGTCAGAGGGTAGGTTTCAAGACAGTAAGACAGTGTCGGTTTCAATTCGTCAATTAAGTCATCTCAAGTCCGTTATCATTGATTTAAAACATATAATGAGTGCACGACTATAGTATATATTCATCGAAAAATTGTTTTAAGTATGCTTTTATTAATAAATGGGGTAAATTGGTCAGAGACAAGTCGTGTGCTCGGTTTGACATGACTGGAGAAATCGTTAAACATATCAATCATTCCACGTATTATATTTCCGTCTCGCTCATTGGATTAGTGGTTATACATAATGAATATTCGGTAAATAGGCCACATCCCGAAGTCACTTGAAATCTATGTTGAAAGTTATTATAGCTAGCTATAGGACATTCAATTGTATTCGAGATTACATCTCATTTAGTTCCTACTAAATTTGTTTACTACCAAAGCTGCCAGTAATGTAACATATGTGGAAAGTATACTTTAAAATCATGATCGCGAAAAACATGAAAAGTCTCTGAAGGGTAAGAATTGGACGTCAGAAGGAACCGTGTACCCGGGAGTGGATAACACAGTCACGGAGGACCCACTACCTTTAGGTCGTAGCCACCGGTGCTTAGACACGCGTCTCAATTCACCCTGAGGTATCGAATACAAATTTTGTAGAACAATAAATTTGCTCCTTTAAACTTCACGTATTTCACTATGTCCACAAAGTCAGTGTAAGAGATTTTAAAGTTTTGTCTGAGAAATCGCGAGTGGAGTGCACAAATCCCTGCGCTCCGTGCAACATATCGCCAATAGTACTAGCTGGAAACTTCCTAGATGCTGGAATGGGGACGTCATTACCAACCTGGCGTCTATAGCCAATCACATTGCTAGTTTCGGACACACACCTACATACGGAGTGCTAATGCAGACTGAAAGTGTAAGCTTAAAGGGACGACCAAAATCTCATACAAGAGGAATTCTGATGCGAGATATTTTCACAATTATTTCAGTTCGATATGCATTGGTTTGCATTAAAATCGTCCAAAAAGTTATCATTTTGTAAATATCATCTCGGTTATTGCATGTTGTGCTTAAAAGTCACCATACGCTTTCATTCCACAAGTAAATAGAGGAAACAGTTTATCGGTAAAGAAAACAAAAATGAATAAAATATTTCTTTTTCAGAAAATCAACCATGGCTATTTTGACATACCTGCTGCTGCTCGGGTAATAACAAGGAACACAGGGAAAAGTACGACGGCGAATTTCATCTTCGCCAACGTTCTGTTGTCACACACAACAGAGTACAGCGAATGTTTGTCCGTCACTCAATCTGCAAATATGAAACAAAAATCAACAAGCCGTCATCTACTCATAGAATTATTTAGCTTAAAAGAGTATTTTCCATATGTTTTGTGATGTTGTTTGTTTTTTTTTCATTGAAGAAATTCAACTTCAAATACGCATTTTGCACAGTCTCAGATTCAGATCGGATTCATCAAATATATAATTGCAAACAGAATGATAGTTGAATTGAGAAAATGATTACCGATTCCTTGTTCAATACCTCAATAGATATATTCCCACCAAAAATAATATTCAAACTAACAAATTTACTTATTCGTCAAACTAACAATGTTAGTGATTCGGTCGTTCTTTTTTTCTCAAACAAAGATTGCGTACCTGTATGCATATGTTACTTCCCAATTGTGACCCCTGTATTTCTATTTTTGGTTCGATTTCTTAAATCCGTAGCATTTGATTTCAAAACATTCAGTTTTTACCTAAAACTTTGCCACATGAAAGCTTGTTCTTTGTACTGTTGACAATCGTTGACAAATGAAAATTTGGTTGTTCGGTTTCTTTTTTCAATAAAATTACCATTTTCATGTTTGATGGTAATTTCGAAACATAACAGACACATTTTGAAATAAAAGTTTTTTCCCAAAAAAATTTGCGCGGGATAGCTATTTACTATCATAGCATTTTGTCTTGCTATGTACATCTTTGTGCCCAATCGACAGAGATGGTGACGTTCTCGTCAGAATAAAAAGCTAATGAGCTCAAATGTTTCAATTTGAATCGCTACGTTACCATCATCACTATAAATCCTTAACAATGTACAACGGAAAGAAATATTTACAACGCAAACAAAAACTTTCTTTTTAAAAATGGAAAATACGTGTAATTCTTTGGCTATCAACTTACCTTAACGGCCTGCAAGGGGTGTTGTGCTTGGTGCCTACCTACCCCCTTTTTATATACAATAGTTACATTTCTAAAAATAGTTACACTCCTTAGGGAATTGGCCCAGACTGTATCACAGTTACATGCATGCATGTAGTGTAGGGTTACTTAAACTTACAACTGGCGGCGCCTGGACCCTATTTTGCATATGACTGACTGTATGTTTGGAGGTGGAGAACTTGTGATGACTCACTGGCAAGTAATCACCAAAATATAAAAATTCCCTATATCTGGGTTTTTCACATGCAAATGCCGCATATTTGAAAAATCCTGAATGATACACAATCTAAGCAGCTGTTTGCAGGGGAATTTGCCTCATTTGGAAAGGTTTTTTTTTCATTCTATGAAACAAACAGACTGATTTTCAACTAATTTGTGTATCAAGTTACCATCCTACGACATTCATAAAAAATTTGTACATGATACATGATACATGACCTGTGTGTTTCTCGGAGCACAGACAAAATGCTGAAAGCAAGACCCAGAAGCTAGTGCTCTGTACATCAGCTATAATCCTCTTTATACAGAGAAGTTCTGTCTTTAAATGGATCAATTAGTTGTCTGTGTCGACAAATTATGCATTCTACTCATTAATACTAACGAGCAATCTTATTGGTAGAACCTAAGTTCAGATTTGTTTTGTAAATGCTATATTCTTTAATTTGCAGTGCCATAATCTATCATGTATGGGTACTAATTCATAATGGCATGGACACATACGCATGTTATAGACATTACGAGAAAATGACATTTATAGCATATTATAACGATTCAAACACACACACACACACACACATACATACACACCACCACCACCACCACCACCACCACCACCACCACCACTACCACTACCACTACCACTACCACTATTAGGCGGACAAAATAATAACGAATAAGTGTTTTCTAAAACACGGCTTCAGAAAATAGCGTAGGTAGGTCTGGATTTGTTTCGTTTTAATGAATCTTTTTAATTTTACTTGTTATATTTTTTGAAAAATATTCCTTCGACCAAAAACCAAACGAAATGTCGGTCAGAATACCCCTTCTATAATACTTTGATGAACTATGTACAGGCCTCAATGGACAAGAAAACAGGCGTTCATGAAGGTTAAGAAGACAAGAATTTCTTGACATTTTTGTTTAAAAAATATTTGGTCAGCGGCTTATCAGAAACACATTTGTTTTATTTAACAGTCAGAAGACACTAAATTCTGATATTACTTTAAAAAAAATTAAATATGTGATCTGTTTGACTTTAAAGAGATCATATCAATGGATTAACGCATTGTTACGGGAAAGGGTGCTTCCGTAACTCTAAATAGAATGATAGACTTGTTATGTATGCGGAACACGTATAGTTAATGAAATCGAGACTTAGTATCCGTAGATGTATGTTAGCTGAACAATTTCAGAACGGTTGTTAAAGAATAGTGATACTACATGACAACTATGTGACTAAAAACTAAATTTACACACAAATTAGTATAGAGAATGACATTTTGGCGTTTCTAAAAGTGGCATACTTAGACAGCCATCATACCTTTTTTGATTTTGAAGCCGATATTGCAGAGTTCTATATGTGTACAGTGATAATGTATGCATGACACGTTATGCATAATTATGATAATACTTGATCGGGTCGATTGCATCGTCTACATATATCCATTTGATTTATAAACAATGTCGTAACTCACAAACACTTTTTTAGTAGAGAATGATTATCAATAAATGTCTCTTGTTGTAATTTAAGGGTACTTGTTGGATATTTTGCAATGCTAGACCTACTTGCAGTACTAGGAAGGTCACGTGGAATCATATAGAGAGATCAAAACTGTTTCAACCAGATAGAGGCTTTTATGAGCCATTAAATGGTTGTCACGTTGATGTTTTCGAAAACAGCGTACATATTGCATTTTATTTTTATGGTATCGATATGCTTTCTTATAATTTACTCAACTAAAATTCTCACCTTTGGCATACTGTTTATACATCAGACTGTTGCTCTGACCTTAATGTCCCAACAATATTAATTTGTACAGGTTGTTGTTGACATCACAGGTTACCGAGTACCTGCTGTTATATACTCTGATGCCAAACTTATCTGTTTGCGGCGGAACCACTTTTGCTTTCCAAGCTATATACGGCCAACATGGCTGCATGTTTTAAAATGAATTTTCTGCCAGGTAATCAGCCTGTACTTATTATATGAATATTATTATATATTTTACCCCGACTGTCTGTTTAGACCATATACACTTCCCCTCCACTGTCTATGCTTAAACTACCCATTGCAAGGCAAGTCGTATTGAGGTAGAATGTTCCTCGGAGACCAGTTTCTCTGAAAATCAAAATATTTCGAAACATATATACGCAAGTTTGCGCATGGCGTTTTTGAAATTATTAGTTGTTCAGTTGTTAACTGTCCTTTTGTTAAAACAATCACCACTCTTATTGTGTGGAGAGATTACTTTATGCTGTTTAGAGGCCAATTTGATATATAGTAGGGAAAATTAAAGGCCATTTTTCATCAGTTTGATGGTGTTGGAGATGGTGGTGGTGGGAATGGTGGCAAAGTTGGTAGAGGCAGGAGACGGTGTAGTCTGAAAGGTCCAGTCGTTGGTCCGCTTATGTAACCCACTCGCTACCCGCGTCTGGCTGGACACCATCGTAATTCCTTTCTTGCCCCAAAATCTTGTTGTCGCCAGTCACAGCATAATACCCAGTTTATTCACTGTTAAGAGTCAGTATGAAAACACTCACAGTGTATAATGTGTTTGATCAAAATTGCCACACACCTCCCCAACTGTTTGTACTATAATAAACTACTAAAACAATGTACACATCATATTGATGGTAATATTTCACTTGAGGGATTATATAACAAGACTGACTGTTTCTGTGCTGACGTGGATATAATATCCTCTGTCATAACAACAGTTGTTATTTAAAATGCATTATACATATTTTGATACGATCACAAGCTGTTCTACGCTAATTATGACAGTAGTTCTCCAAATCAACATCACCTTTATCTCCTTTACAATGTATATATCTCAGACAAGTAAGCTTACTTATCTGTGTTTATATGGAAAGCTGTTTTGAGACCATCGTCGACAACTCGAAATTCCATAGAAATAACATATCAAAGTCGTCATCGTCATCGGCCGGTGACGACCATGAAACTTGCTACATACGACAATGTGGCCCTTCATCGTTGTTGTGGAAATTCCTTGTCATCATCATCACAATCGTCGTCATCATCGTCGTCGTCGTCGTCCTCGTCGTCGTCACCACAACTGAAAATTATGGAAAGCCGGTTGCGACCAGGGGCGACAACGCAAATTTCCTTAGAAAAATGGTTGTCATGTTGCTGTTTTCGAAAAGAGCGTACATATTGCATTTTATTTTTTATGGTATCGATGTGCTTTCTTATAAATTACTCAACTAAAATTCTCCCCTTTGGCATACTGTTTATACATCAGACTGTTGCTCCGACCATAATGTCCCAACAATATTAATTTGTACAGGTTGTTGTTGACATCACAGGTTACCGAGTACCTGCTATTATATAATCTGATGCCAAACTTATCTGTTTGCAACGGAACCACATATGTTTTCCAAATTATATATGGCCAACAGGGCTGCATGTTTAACATATAATGAATGTCTGTCGGGTAATCAGTCTGGTGCTTATTATATGAATATCATTATATGTTTTACCCCGACTGCCTGTTTAAACCATATGCACTTTCCCCTCCACTGTCTATGCTTAAGGTTAACTTATTAACACTTTTATCATAAAAATCTAAAGTTTGTATTATATTATATTATATTATATTATATTATATTATATTATATTATATTATATTATATTCAAAATTCATCACAGATAATATGATAGGCTGCTTCATCGTGTAAATTGTCAAACTTATTGAAAACGTTGTCAGATGGTAATGTATGGAAAGCTTGTACATCCCCCCATTTCATACATGTCTTATTGTATAATAAACACGAAATTTGCAAAATGACCATATTTGTAGTGGATATTTTCATTCTATAAATTACAGATATACCACAACTAGTTGTTGCTATCCAAACAGCAAAGTTTAATTGTTGATACCAATATTTCATGTTAGGTCAGCTTAACCATGTATTACCTTCATCTGCTTCTTTAAATTAATAGACTGGGATGTAACCTATATATATTGTAATTTTATTGCAACACATTCACTAAAATATCCCTAATATAATAATCTAGTGCCTTTTATCAAAAAGTTGATGTAAATAATATGTTTTCATTTAATATGAATTCTAAAGGAAAATTTCCATGGACTGAAGGTTTATCTTGTTTGATTGGTTTTAGCTGGTATTTGATACAATTCCCTTGACATATCTTCCAACTTAAACATTGTATATATTATACCTCTTAAAAACAAATGACAAGATTGCCATATTTATCCTGAAATATTTTGTTATTTTTAGTATTCTGTATGATTTTGAACACCCAGTATTTATTTAGATACCTATCCTCTTGGTTATCTTGGGCGCACGGAAGCAATCCAATGAAATCAATCCTCTTAAAGAATTCTATTTCTTGCATTCCTTTGTAAAGGTTAAGATAATCTGGTATAATTGTTCTGCCTTCAATTTCATACAAGGGCTTGAATTCGAGTTCAATCATGAACCCAAGAAGATATTTGTACTTGTTTAGAAATGTGCTTTTTTTCACTAAACATGCATATTTTATCCTTACAATATCTTCTATTGTTCCCACCTGTTGAATTTAGCACCATGCATTTTTCTTTTAACTAGTACATATCGCTTACCATTTTCATCTTTTCCTAAGTATTTTTTTCAACTTTGTAAACCTGTTCATAAAATGTATCTTCAATAGGTCTTTTAATTTATGCACAATAACTGGTCCAAAAATGATTAGCTTAATCTTTAAAAAGTTATTGCACAGAATTTGGTGGATAAGCCTTGCTGAACACAGTTTTATATGGAGAAATCCTAACTGTATCACCAATGTTAAACTGTGGTGTTCCATATGAAGATGTCAAATAGGCTCCATATAGGTGATACCAAACAAGCTCCTCATTTTGAGGTTTTCGAGTCCTCTACTTGTGTCATATGAATACTTGAATGAAATGCATTATTACATCCCTACACTAATTCAGAAATATGGTCAATCCATTTTGTAGTGTGGTTATCTGTGAGCTATTTATACATTCTAAATTTTAATGTTAAGTTGAATCTTTCAACAATACTAGCTTTCTTATCACTTTCTGTACTAAACCATTCAATACCTTTTTTCTGAAATAGGTCTTCGACATGCTTGTTGTCCAATTTTGACCTTCATCAAATTGTACCTTTTCAGGTTTCCTTGCGTTAAATATTTTCTCAAAAGACCCTGCTATTTCATCACCACATTTACATTTTAATGGAACAATCCATGTCAATTTACTAAGAATATTAATAACTTTAGAAAAGTAGTTGTATATTTTGTTGTCATCATTAACAGTGGTTCATGGTATTGTAGGTATGATTACATCACTACCGCTAAAACAGAGGAAGAGCTATGATTATCATTATTTTATGACACACGGGAAAAAGTTTTTGGATTAAAACCACGACAGTCAGGTAAAGTTAAACATGTTTATAGCTTCTCTATCAGTGACTGATAACCTCAAGGTAATAATCAGAGTTACGATAATTACAGACTGTATCAAACTGAACACTAATAATGAATGAGATAAAATATCATTAGCATGTGCGATTAGAAGAAGTTCAAAAATAATTATCCAGAAAGGTAGTACAATTGAAGTTATATTTCAAGTCCCCAGCACAGACATTTAACTGCCACAATCGCACCCAGTCTTCCATTAGACATATCTACAATTACACACACACAAATTATATTGACTGATCTCAGATATATTGGTAACATTTTTGACTAAATATGTTGATATAATAATGATTAGTGTAGGAATATTGTATGGAAAATATTGAAAACTTAAATGACTACTTGGAACAAGTTTGTAGTAATTATAGATGATCATACAAATTGCTAAGTCGATTGAATAAAGCTAATTAATAACCTCTGGTACATTATCTTCAACAGCAACCTTAGCAATTTTTCCAATTATACTTGTTTTTACATCTGGTGTTGCTGCTGTGCCTATGATATTGAGCATAATAAATTCAAGTTTGAAATTATATAATAAGAAAGAACGCCTTAATGTTCAACATAAAAATAACAAACAATTATCAACCTACACAAGAAGTAAACTATTTGAATAAATCATAGAAATTTCAGAGAAAAGATAATTATGTAACACCATTAGAAATCTACATAAAGAAGTATGAATTAAGTAGTTATAATGAAGAATAAATGTATTATGTAATATAAATGGAGCAACACCATTTAAGTATTGCTGATGTTAAAGATATAAATGGAGTTAATAAAGTGAAACTAAAAAGAAACAATAAAAAACAGTTTGCATTAACTTATATAAAGAAACTATGAATAAGCCTATATGTTGAAACACAGTGGTACATAAATCTGATGAACCAAGGTATAGGAGGTCATAAGCTGGCTGCTTTTTAAAGTTGGTTGTGCACATGTAAACACGTGTGTATTAACTGTGTTGAAAAGAGTTGAGTAGTAAAACAGCTACTAATGAATAAAAATAACGTACTGGTATCTGTAAAAATCATTGAAAAGGCAGAAGGTAAAGATAGTTGAAAACTGTGCCGGTACACCTGCCAGAAGAAAAGGAAGAAGGTAACCTATAGATATTTGAATTCTAGGCAGCAATACTTCAGTTGGCATGCCACCAGAAAACAGGCAAAAGGTAAATCGAAATGGAAAGTCAAACTGCACCGGCACCACCAATTCCTATACTAATTTCACCCATTATTCCATTTCTCCCCTTCCTCCCTCGATCATTCCATCCCTCCCTCACTTCCCACCCTCAATCAAAAATAATGTATACATACATACATACATACATACATACATACATACACACACACACACATACATACATACATACATACATACATACATACATACATACATACATACATACATACATACATACAATCACATACCCACTTACTTACATAATACGTACACACATACATACATACATACATACATACATACATACATACATACATACATACATACATAAAATCACATACCCACTTACTGACATAATACATACATACATACATACATACATACATACATACATACATACGTGTCTCTGTCTCTATCTGTCTGTCTGTCTGTCTACATTTCTGTATGTCGAGAATCTAAAACATTACCAAGGCACCACTTGTCGATACACTTGCTTCACATCTTGCTTAAGACATTGGGAGACCTTATGAGGAAACCTAAATTGTATTTATTATAAAATATTTTCGATTGCCAATTCTGAAATCAGTATGTTTGATTTTTGACTTAATGTGGGAAGTAGGAGATAGAATTTTAGAAAATAGCGAACACGACACAAATAAAAGAATTATGCTGGTTATAATCAACGTACACGGTATGATGAAATTCAGTACAATACAATATATTTGCTTTGGAATTGTAAATTGGAAACAAATGCGATTTTTCGATCCCTTTACTACGAACCTTGTTCAAGCAAGCGGAATGGCTACCAATCACAATTAATTTATGGGCATATTCTTATATAAAGATGCATTGCATTTCAATTTCACGTTTTAAAAATTTGCTTTACTTGCTTTCCAAAATTATTATCATTGCAAGATAATGAAATTTGGCTATTGCTAACGTTTGGTAATGGAGAGTTGGGTCAATGTCTTCAATATCATCTGTAGATTAACAATTGCAGAAATACTGACTTCAAACTTTCGACCCCATCAGCTAATTAGTTTTTGAGATACAACGTTTTGGCCAAAATGTCACATTCTTAGACCCTATTTGCATATCACTGATGCGATCATCATATTAACAATAGTTTTTAATAATTTTTATTTACATATTCCTATGAACATTCTCACCGCATTTCATAACAATCTGTCAAGTATAGTTTTTGATTTTGATTTTGATACCAAAATCACATTTTCCCCTAAATTATTGTGGAACGATCAATTTGATTTGAATAATTTTCACACAAGACACACTATAGTTCAATTGTGCTTAAAATGACAAAACATATTGGTGTTTTTACTATTGTGCCAATGGAAATCTATGGACCCATAGCCTCCATTGTGATATGTCATTTGATAGAGTTGACATAACATGGGATGTTGGGAGTGAAATTTTGCAAAACAACAAAAACAAAACTAATAATACACTAATATCAATTTTGCTGGTAAGGATCAACTGACACATGATGATGAAATTTCATTCTCAGACTTTCCATAGTGTAAAGATGATTTCATTATGCTTAAAGCTGCGGTAATGTTTACCGTCCGCAAGAAAGGTTATACTCTAGGAATGAAAGGTGTGTGTACATGCGTGTGTCTGTCTTCTGTCTGTCTGTCTGTCTGTCTGTCTGTCTGTCTGTCTGTCTGTCTGTCTGTGTCTGTGTCTGTATATGTGTGTCTGTCTGTCGATTTTCTAAAACATTCCCAGGGCATCACTTGTCGAGTTTCTTGCTTGACATCTTTCTTACGACATTGGAAGACCTTATGTGGAAACGTATATTTAAAGGAGAATGTGGCTATTGGTGTAACGTACATATTTACTGCATCATTTTTAAGGAACTTGCTATATATCGTTCTTATTTAGATTAGAGAAGAATGGACAAGATGTCTTTATTTAGTCAATAAAGAGAGAATTATATACAGTTGATAGAGAGAAAACTAGCCAGGGAAAGAACGAAAGAACGTTTTATATCACCACAACAATTATTTTTTCAATTGATCTAACATTCAACCAACCAACCAACCAACCAACCAACCAACCAACCAACCAACCAACCAATCAATCAATAGTTCGATCGATCAATCAATCAATAACACGCTTGCTGCTCCCTGTGTAGGCATCGATGGATAGCATCTATTCGAATAAGTTTAGTATTCATCACTTGATGCACTTTAACCCCACCCCTTGTCTCTTTCCTGATGGGTAAGGATATTAAATACTTGTTAATCCGTCAACATTGCATAATTTCATGGATTCTTGCATATTTCATCAGCACATACACATCGTATATCAATGTAAGTGTGACCTTTTCGTCCAGGGTTGGGGTGGGGGTGGGGGTTTGGGGTTGAATCTTATGGTCAGATATTAGAGTTTTCATATAAAAACGTCGTGTAAACGCAGCCTTTGGTCAAACTTTAAAACGACAACTCAAGGGCGTGCGTTTACTAGTAGATTCAAGTCTTTTCTGTACCGAATCACTTCTGTATTCACTTGGAAGACACATACATCCATTATATTGATGTTGTTTTGCATCTTATAAGTTAGACTAATTGGTTACACGTGTTCGTAAGAATAAAAGGGTGTAAAATGTTTGAAGAGAAATTTAGAAGTGCAGTGTGGTAGCTCAGACGGGTACTAGGCATATTATGTTAAGAATGGAAAAGAACGAATTAATGATAACATGACCAAATGAATGGTGGAAGTAAAGTGGACAAAATAAGTCTTTCTTTCTCACCCTCCTCCTCCTCCTTGACCACCCCTCCCCTCCGTCTCGTTCTTGTGGTTGATATATATAATTCTTTTTCACACAGTCACGTTTTACTATGATGCATGTTGAATGGAGGAGTTTAACTTTTCTATCTTAATGAACACAAAACCATCGTCAACCAGATTTAAACTCAATGCCTTCTGTAAGAGCAGTCTTGAGTGTGTATTTTTCCTACACATAACAATTGACTGAATGCAAAAATCTTGGATATAGTAGATGATATAACCCTCAATTGGCAAACAGGTGTGCCAGGCCAAACCATAAGAAATCTGAAAGGAATGTGTGCTATCAATCTATCAAGTATGTAGTTGAACAGGTGTAATGTTTTTTTAATGAAATTATTCAAAATTATATCAAATCTTAATAAATTATAACGTACCTTTTAATAAAAGCAACCCAACGTTTTTAAACAACCAAGGACGAAGCTAATCAACCGAAAATTTATAAATTCAAGCACAGAGTCCAGAGTCAAACATAACATTTACTTTTTGCATTGTCCTGATTATGTTAATAAATGCACTGCATTGTGGCAGCAAACTCACTCCTCAGTATCGAAATATTTATATAAAAAATATTTTCAATTTTGATCAAAGAAGAAATTGTATGATTTATCTTGGGGAATTTTCCAGCAAGATTGCCCACAGATGTGTTTTATTTATCATGGTGTTCAAAGTTTAGCTCATTGGGTCAATATTCAAATGAGATAGGTCAAACCGTAACAAGAGTTTCCAACAGTTTACAGTTCTGCCATGCTCATGTGATCTATATGCTAATTAGCGGAAACTTAAATTACGTAAATAGTTCATTAATATTCATGGTATGTTTACCAAAACCTAATCGGTTGTTGCCACTACCCTAAAGAATATGTGCACCGAATTTCGTTTGGGCCAGCCGCTTTTTAGGAAATGTTGAGAGAGAAAGACACACAGTGAGACAGACAGTGAGACAGACAGACAGACAGAGAGACAGACAGACTTTTCATCCCTACTATAATACCTTACTGAAGATAAAAATCAGTGCCTTACAAAATTAAAGATAAACACAACAGTTTAAACTTTTCCCACTTGTTTAAATTCACAAAAGCAGGCGAATAAATGACGAGCATTAACTCCGTTTGTTGCTGATACTTTATTCCAAAGATTAGACTCTCCAATAAAGAAAACGATAATTAATGATTAATCTTTTCCTAACTAAGCCTACAATATTTGCATAATAATTATATATTCTACACCCTATCACTTCAAGGTAATTTCACCTTGATTCTACATCAGCATGCTTTATAATTATATATACCCACTGTATACCGTGTGTGTCTTGATGATGGATTATAGTGAAGTCCTTACATCTAAGCATTTAAGCAAACATTCTGGGCTAAACTTACATCTACATCATATATCTTAAATATATAAAGAGTATTCTAATGTCTGGAAAGGTGAGAATGATGTAATCGGTCTGGGCATGTATTTATTACAATCGTGTATCAATATTAGACTGGAACCATAACTTCGATTTCACAGAAGTTCAAAATCGTCTCCCTGTCAACAGCTGCAATGCTAACGTATCTGCCTCTCAGTGGTGTTGTGCAACCACAGCGCACGTGTATTTTTTCTGGTCTAACCATAGAACCAATTAACGACAGCCCACACTTAGCGTTGTTATGGAAGTTTGAACTGTCACCAACTCGAACTTCGGTAAACTTCAGACGAGAAACTAGAATAGGAAAGAGAACATAGACAAAGATCAGTGAGGCCATACTTGTTTCTTTAAATTACATGAATGCCACGGGTATCGTAAAAGAAGAATGGATCACAGAGGCTTGGAATTGGCCACATTTGTTTACAAATAGTTGTTTTTTGTTTATTTTCTTTTCTTTTTAACAAAAACTATTTTTTTGTTCATTGTGTACCTTATTTGCTCTTTAAAAATATCTTTTCCCTACAAATGGTGTTGTGTTTTTTTCTAAATCAGTTTTAGTTTGTTCTTTTGTTGGTTTTAATAAACCAGCTTTACTATGACTACCTTATTAATTATTTATGAGCTGGTTCTCCTGCGCGCCCTCAACCGTTGATCCTTCTTTGTCCCAACTCACCATGAAAAAAAACTTATTACATGGTGAGTGGGGACGAGGGTGGGTCTCCGAATGAGGTTTACTGGTTTATTATAAACCAACAAAAGAGCAAGTTGACATTGATTTAGGACAAAACTACACCAGATTATCAAATTATTACTTAATTTATTATATGACACCTTGTAGGAGATATTTAAAGAGTAAAAGAAAATAATAATAATAAAAAATTGTAAAGAAAGAAATTAAACCAAACAAAAAAAGCTATCTATAATCAAATATGGCCAATTCCAAGCCCCTGTGCATGGACTGAAGATATGTATTAAGTTTCACTTATTTCGATGTTGGTCACATAATACAATTGGAATATTGGGAGATATTAAACGATTTTGAAGTGTCAACTTACCACAGCAGTCCTGTCTATTGGTAATGACGATTTCATAGACATCATAACTTTGACCTAAGTCTACAACCCACCATGGATCTTGTTCTCTCTGAGTCTGAATACAAGACTGTCCACTCTTCATGTCACTGTTCTTGTTTCCATCCACTGCCTTTTCGGCTTCACCCTTCTTCTTCGTGTTTGTGGAACTCTGACTGACGGCTTTGCCTTCTGCTACATTCTTCAAATCATATGGAAAGACACACGCTGTAAGATATGATAGCATGTAATTCAATTACCCGATGTATATATATATATATATATATATATATATATATATATATATATATATATATATATATATATATATATATATATATATATATATATATATATATATATATATGCTAAGACAGTGCTCTATACCGCAGTGGCAGAGCGTAATAGTTTTGGTAGTACTGGAACTCTTTCTTGGGTGTAACTCGGAGTTTCACGCATATTGCGATCATCAGACACACAGAGTGTCTGATGATCGCAATATGAGTGAAACTCCGAGTTACACCCAAGAAAGAGTTCCAGTACTACCAAAACTATATATATATATATATATATATATATATATATATATATATATATATATATATATATATATATATATATATATATATATATATATATATATATATAGACCAGCTGTTGACATATTTACGAGACCTGCCACGCTATGGTCACACTTTGTCAAGAACGTCAGAAATGAAGGGGAAAGGGGTGTAGGGTAAGTGGTTGAAAAGTGTAAAAGGAATTGGTAGTTGTGAAGGTGGTTTGTTATCCTATTCTTTACTTCATTTTTACGTTCAAAAATGTAGTTTATTGCTTTAAATACAATATTTTTGTCTGTATTTTATAGTTTGCAATTTCTCATTTCTCCTCTCCTATTTTCTCCACTTTTTTCTTCTTTCACACCTTTTCTCTAGCTGCGTTTGATCTCTGAATTTCCTTTCGCCTGATTCCCTTATATCTAATAAAAAAGGAGGCTTTATCTCCCCGATAGCTAACACACTCCATCAATCACAGTTAACCTGTAGACTGTCATCACCATTAAACATATATAAACTCTAATACAAAAATAAAGCTAGTCATACTTACGAGGGTACGTTGGAACTGAAGTTGTAGCTGAAATGATAAGCAAAATATGACTTGTAAAAGAGTAACTAGATCGGTCCGTGACCAGTTGCGGCCAACCTATTACGTGTTTGTTAAATGAATGCCCATGATTGTTACAGATCCAGATCGCTTATAATTTATTTGCAATACTATTATTTCATTTATACATTACACCATATAAGTACATAGAAAGCTCTTGAAATATGACTGGAACTTTAATTTTTATCTCTAATAAGTTAACAAAAATACACTTGGGAAAATATATATAAATATCCATTTCCTCGTCTTTTTTTTAATTTAGAAAAAAGTATGCCATCATGTCATTTTTGAAGCAACAAAGCTATAAGACATAGAACTCAACATGAACATATAAGACTGGACTAAGAAGTTGTATCTCATCTATTGACAAAATGTTCAAAACTTCACAAATTATGAAAAGATATGATATATATTTCTTTGTTCTTTCAATGGTTTCTTTAGAGATGAGTACATTCACAAATATTTTGTGAATTACTAGAACGTTCAATTAGGGATTATATCTATTTTCCAGCCGAGTATAAACGTTTTGCTCGTTTTATGAAACACATAGTCCTGGTTTTGTATTATGCCATACTTTCAACCTCAAAAGTCAATTGATGTAGGAAAGGTTACCATGGCAACTATATACTTACCCAAATATGTTACAGTTGGTTCTGGTGGCACAGTTCGTACCGGTACTGAAATGGTTGAGAAATGCAAGACTTGGTGAGCACTCAATCAATGTAAGGGAAAGGTAGGCAATAACAAACTTTAGGACGAAAAGTGAATACTTCCCGGCAGGAAGGACGACCAAGCTAATCTTTACATTGATATGTCTCTTCACTTTGCCTGTGCATAAACTTGCAAGTGCTTTGAAGTGTGAAGGAAAGCGTACAATGCCTTCTTTTGATATATGAATGCAACAACAGCCAAAGTGTTGTTTTTTGTCCACACAGTCTGAAAAAAGTTTGGATCTGGTAAATGTGTTGAATGATAGACTATATTGTAATACTTTGGTACCTATCCAATGTTGTTGTGATATCCCCAATTTATTATTTGACATAATGTAATGTACATTTAATAAATCATACCTCTATAATCAATGCAACCCTCGCAATCACAGTGTGCCGCTGAATTACCACAATAACCTATTGATGAACAGCATGGGGATTGTGAATCAGGATCACACTGTGCTGGGACACCATCGGACACAGGATAGTTGGGTCCACAGCGGCCGTCATCTCTCCATTTCTTGGGAGCTATTAATTTAGACAGTGAAAATGTGCTGGTTATTTACCAACCCAATTCTTAACTCTACCTAACTCTTGTACATATTATTACAAATTATCCTTGACTCCATTTATGCATTTAATAAATCATACCTCTATAATCAGTGCAACCATCAAAATCATAGTGTGCCGCTGTATCACCACACCATTCATATGGTGAACAGCATGGGTAAAGTGAATCAGGAACACACTGTGCTGGGCTACCATCGGCCAGGGGATAGTTGGGTCCACAGCGGAGGTCATCTCCCCATTTCTTGGGAACTATTATATCACATTAGACAGTGAAAACGTGCAGCAATTGAAATACATAATGACGAATTGCCCCAAGGGATGTAAATTATACTCATCGCCGTGGGGCAAATGGTGTGGCCATGGGAATCCCTCTTTGGACACAGCAGAAATTTGATATCCTACATAATCCAAAAAAAAATCATTCCTTAACACTTTTAAAAGCTCTCCCAAAACCTCTGTGTGGTACACTCTTGGATGTCCACAAAATTAGCTGGTTATTTACTAACCCAATTCTTAACTCTACCTAACTCTTGCACATAGTTACAAAGTTATCCTTGTCTGCATTTATATATTTAATAAATCATACCTCTATAATCAATGCAACCATCACAATAACAGTGTGCCGCTGAATTACCACAATAACCTATTGATGAACAGCATGGGGATTGTGAATCAGGATCACACTGTGCTGGGACACCATCGGACACAGGATAGTTGGGTCCACAGCGGCCGTCATCTCTCCATTTCTTGGGAGCTATTAATTTAGACAGTGAAAATGTGCTGGTTATTTACCAACCCAATTCTTAACTCTACCTAACTCTTGTACATATTATTACAAATTATCCTTGACTCCATTATGCATTTAATAAATCATACCTCTATAATCAGTGCAACCATCAAAATCATAGTGTGCCGCTGTATCACCACACCATTCATATGGTGAACAGCATGGGTAAAGTGAATCAGGAACACACTGTGCTGGGCTACCATCGGCCAGGGGATAGTTGGGTCCACAGCGGAGGTCATCTCCCCATTTCTTGGGAACTATTATATCACATTAGACAGTGAAAACGTGCAGCAATTGAAATACATAATGACGAATTGCCCCAAGGGATGTAAATTATACTCATCGCCGTGGGGCAAATGGTGTGGCCATGGGAATCCCTCTTTGGACACAGCAGAAATTTGATATCCTACATAATCCAAAAAAAATCATTCCTTAACACTTTTAAAAGCTCTCCCAAAACCTCTGTGTGGTACACTCTTGGATGTCCACAAAATTAGCTGGTTATTTACTAACCCAATTCTTAACTCTACCTAACTCTTGCACATAGTTACAAAGTTATCCTTGTCTGCATTTATATATTTAATAAATCATACCTCTATAATCAATGCAACCATCACAATAACAGTGTGCCGCTGAATTACCACAATAACCTATTGATGAACAGCATGGAGATTGTGAATCAGGATCACACTGTGCTGGGATACCATCGGACACGGGATAGTTGGGTCCACAGCGGCCGTCATCTCTCCATTTCTTGGGAGCTATTAATTTAGACAGTGAAAATGTGCTGGTTATTTACCAACCCAATTCTTAACTCTACCTAACTCTTGTACATATTATTACAAAGTTATCCTTGACTCCATTTATGCATTTAATAAATCATACCTCTATAATCAGTGCAACCATCAAAATCATAGTGTGCCGCTGTATCACCACACCATTAATATGGTGAACAGCATGGGTAAAGTGAATCAGGAACACACTGTGCTGGGCTACCATCGGACAGGGGCTAGTTGGGTCCTCAGCGGAGGTCATCTCTCCATTTTTGGGGAACTATTATATCACATTAGACAGTGAAAACGTGCAGCAATTGAAATACATAATGACGAATTGCCCCAAGGGATGTAAATTATACTCATCGCCGTGGGGCAAATGGTGTGGCCATGGGAATCCCTCTTTGGACACAGCAGAAATTTGATATCCTACATAATCCAAAAAAAATCATTCCTTAACACTTATAAAAGCTCTCCCAAAACCTCTGTGTGGTACACTCTTGGATGTCCACAAAATTAGCTGGTTATTTACTAACCCAATTCTTAACTCTACCTAACTCTTGCACATAGTTACAAAGTTATCCTTGTCTGCATTTATATATTTAATAAATCATACCTCTATAATCAATGCAACCATCACAATAACAGTGTGCCGCTGAATTACCACAATAACCTATTGATGAACAGCATGGAGATTGTGAATCAGGATCACACTGTGCTGGGATACCATCGGACACGGGATAGTTGGGTCCACAGCGACCGTCATCTCTCCATTTCTTGGGAGCTATTAAATTAGACAGAGAAAATGTGCTGGTTATTTACCAACCTAATTCTTAACTCTACCTAACTCTTGTACATATTGTTACAAAGTTATCTTTGACTCCATTTATGCATTTAATAAATCATACCTCTATAATCAATGCAACCATCAAAATCACAGTGTGCCACTGTATCAACACACCATTCATATGGTGAACAGCATGGGTAAAGTGAATCAGGAACACACTGTGCTGGGCTACCATTGGACAGGGGATAGTTGGGTCCACAGCGGAGGTCATCTCTCCATTTCTTGGGAACTATTATATCACATTAGACAATGAAAACGTGCAGCAATTGAAATACATAATGACGAATTGCCCCAAGGGATGTAAATTATACTCATCGCCGTGGGGCAAATGGTGTGGCCATGGGAATCCCTCTTTGGACACAGCAGAAATTTGATATCCTACATAATCCAAAAAAAAATAATCATTTTTTAACACTTTTAAAAGCTCTCCCAAAACCTCTGTGTGGTACACTCTTGGATGTCCACAAAATTAGCTGGTTATTTACTAACCCGATTCTTAACTCTACCTAACTCTTGCACATAGTTACAAAGTTATCCTTGTCTGCATTTATATATTTAATAAATCATACCTCTATAATCAATGCAGCCATCACAATAACAGTGTGCCGCTGTATTACCACACCAATCTATTGATGAACAGCATGGGGATTGTGAATCAGGATCACACTGTGCTGGGCTACCATCGGACAGGGGATAGTTGGGTCCACAGCGTCCGTCATCTCTCCATTTCTTGGGGAGAACTATTACATTAGACAGAGAAAATGTGCATGAATTGAAATACATAATGATCAATTGCCCCAAGCGATGTGAAATGTACAAATCCCCATGGGGCAAATGGTGTTGCCCATGACAAACCCTCTTTGGACACTGGCGCTAGATGGAAGTAGCAGAAATTTGATATTCTCCAAAATCACCCCTCAACACTTTTAAAAGCTCTCCCAAAACCTGTCTGTCTGTTACACTCTGGGATGTCCACAGAATCAGTTGGTTATTTACCAACTTAATTCTTAACTCAACCTAAATCTTGCTGTACATATTGTTTGAAAGTTATCATTGACTGCACTTATGCATTTTAATAATAAATCATACCTCTGTAATCAATGCAATCAGCGCAATCACAGTGTGCCGCTGTATTACCACACCAATCATATGGTGAACAGCATGGGTAAAGTGCATCAGGATCACACTGTGCTGGACTACCATCGGACATGGGATAGTTGGGCCCGCAGCGGAGGTCATCTCTCCAGTACTTGACCACACTTGGAGCAGAAGCTTTTGCATTAACACACATTGAAACAAATAATGACAAGGAAACATTTGCAAGTCATTGTAAACTATTATACATACCTCACGTACATATTGAGATATTTCTTATTTATGTTATTTACATGCAAATCTACTTTTAAATTAGATGAGAGTATTAGCGTAGTTTAGTTTCTCTAACAAGGAAGCTGAATTGAGAAACAACGTATGCCTAGGATACTAATTATGTAATACATCACACATTGTGACACTGGTATCAGATATTTGGGGACATGTAATATAATAGGTTCTTTCAATGTATTTAAATGTAATATCACATTTGTTCTAAATCAATGGCCTCCTAAATGTCCTTTTTTCGTTTTAAAAAGTGCTAACTGTGGGAGGGGGAGGGGTACACCACCTGCCACACCTCCCAACTAGCTCTCAAGGGGATGCTGTTTCTGCCCAGAATCAAGATTGAAAGATAAAACGCTGCTGACTAAGTATCTCAAAGTACAGCCCAATGCGAGACCATTATAAAAAAGCCCACATATATTTGTAGAGATATTTTTCATTATGATGTATGGACGCAGAAGTTGATTCCTACTGTTAGTTTAATGTAGTGTACTATACTGTACATCTCTGAAGTTGAGGGGGGGGGGGGTTGGTTTACTGTATAATCACACATTAAAATATATGTAGCCGGGAAGGGGGGGGGGTAGGCTACGAACATTGGATTCATGGGGGGGGGGGGGCTTGAAATGTTTTGTGAGCGAAAATGGTGGGGGACATTTTTTTGACCGAATGATTTCTCCCCACGCTCCCCCCTGCCGTAAATTCTGACCCCAGCCAAAGTATCATTTGTCTGGCGGCTTTTCTACTTGAAGAATGGTTCTGCATAAATAACATGAACGTTTTCTCTGAAACAACCGTGTTTCTTTAGAGTTGTCCGATATGATATACATTTTTACAAACACCCATACTTTACATAAAGGTCCTTACATACCATCTTCACATATGTAACCACGCTTGTCACTGCAATAATGGTCATCCCAGTTATAGTTAACGGCACTCCTTTAGAACAGAACAGAAATACATGTAAGTAGGCAAGTAGAAAAGTGGGTAGGTAGGTGTGATTTGTATTAGACCAAACAACATTAATTTATACTATGTTACAATGTGTACTATGTCATGAACAAGTACCATGGACAAAGTACAATCGGGTTAGCATTTCACTGATAGGTTATTTTAATGGTAAAGCTGTCTATATATTGACCATGCATAATTTTGTTATATAAAGCTTCGCATCTAAAAAAAACATTACTTTTCGTGAAACAAATAACAATGTTTCTCTATGGATTTCCAACTCACCATAAATAGAAGCATTGATCTGACGCGTCTGGTTGTCCGGGTGCAAAATGTGAATATTCAATCGTTTCCCCATTCAGGTAGGTGGGAACACCATTGACATTTTTGCCATCGATGTAAAAAGACTGGCCTTTTTTTCCTGCTAAGATTATTTTGTTGACAAGGGTACTGTGTATCACGCCACTTATGTCTCTTGCAAGGCGAAGACCAATGGCCTCACATGCTGCAGCCGCTTCTGCCTGGGTTTTAGAGTCCGTAAATAAAAAGAATTTGTCCAACAAATTGTTGGCTTTTGGATCTTTAAAAATAAAGAAATATCACGGGTAAATGTTGATGAATCTAACAATATCCTCTTTGACTCATTAATTGCTAGAAACGAAAATGTTAAAATTTCTTGCCATTAAAAAATCGAAAAAAAATGAAAAAAAGTCATTCACTTTGTAATCTTTTTTCTACGTTTCCTTTGTTATTTGTATTGTGCGGTATTCATACCTTTGTCACACACGTATCCACGTTTGTCAGTGCAGTAATGGTCATCCCAATCATATTTAACGGCACTCCTGTGAAACAGGAAGAGAAACATGTCAATGCATTTATAAAAAGTAGTATGTGTGTATGTATGTATGTATGTATGTATGTATGTATGTATGTATGTATGAATGTGTACTCATGCGTGCATGTATAAAAAAGGTGTTGTGCTTTTGTTGAATGGCAAGTTGATAAAATAGAACCATAGAGTTTGAACGCACCATAAATAAAAGCATTGATTTGTGGAGTCTGGTTGTCCAGATGCAAAATGTGTATATGTCATCACTTCCCCATTCAAGTATTGCGGAACACTGTTAACATTTTTGCCATCGATGTAAAAAGACTGGCCATTTTTCCCTTCCAAGAGTATTTTGTTGACAATGACTGCATGGATTTTGTCGCTTGCGTCTCTCGTAAGACGAAGACCACTTGCTTCACAGGCAATAGCCGCGTCAGCCTGTGTTTTAGAGTCCGAAAATAGATAGTAGTTGTCAAACAAATTTCGCACACTTGGATCTGTAAACAATGAAGAAAGACCCTTCAAATTTTTCTTTTTTGCTGATATCTTGTTTTCATCAGCATTACTCTGTGTTCACATTTACAGTGTTTCCTCTAATCAATAGACCGTATCACACATTAAATAATTCGTATTTAATTTCGGTCATGACATGCCGAACTCATTGCTAGACTTATGAGTTAATATTTTACTTACATGAAGTGTCGGTCGGAGAATGTGGTAAAATCTTACTTGGTTTTAAATCTATCCGATGTGTCAGATATTTATTAAAGTTTAATGACATTTTATAGATTAACATTAATATTGATAAGTGCAATAATTCCAACTAATGTTGACATACAATTTGGGAGGTCTAAGAATGGTGCTTGTCTTAGATGATCATTTAAGGGGACATTGATGTCCATTAGACCTAAGAAGAAAATATGCAAATAAACAGCTCTGCACATACCTCCTTCACATATATAACCACGTCTGTCAGTGCAGTAATGGTCATCCCATTTATACTGAACCGCACTCCTGTAAAGCAGGGGAGAGAATCATGTGTATTGATTTACAAGCGCTAAGTAAAGCTTTTGTGTGTGTGTGTGTATGTGTGTGTGTGTGTATGTATGTATGTATGTATGTATGTATGTATGTATGTATGTATGTATGTATGTATGTATGCAGAAAATAGTGTTTTGACTTCCGAGAAGTATATGTTAAATATGGAAGTAGAATAAATATCTTAAACCCACCATAAATAGTAACATTGATTCAAAGCGTCTGGCTGTCCTGGGGCAAAATGTGTATATTCTATCAATTCACCATCTAAGTAGTGGTTAACACCATTGATGTTTTTGCCATCGATGTAGAAAGATTGACCCTTTTTCCCCGCTAAGGCTATTTTGTTGACAAGGACGTTGTGGATTCTGTCACTAGTGTCTCTTGCGAGGCGAAGACCAATTACTTCACAAGCAGCAGATGCCTCAGCCTGGGTTTTAGCGTTCGTAAATAAAAAGTAATTGTCTAACAGATTCTTTACATTCGGGTCTGTGAAAGCGATGAAATATGAATTGGTAAGACTATGCATTTTTTTTCATGTTAGAGTAAACTAGAGTACTTCATTAACCAAAACGACTGTAAACTCTACAAGGATTGTGTCATGGTATTGTTAAAACATCAAAAACAATTAAAAACAACTAAAACTATACAAACAGGTAAACAAAATATGATACAATCGTGATAAAATACACAACACATAAAAAGCCGCATTAAAATTGCAAATGGTTAAGTGTTAAGTAAAATTCTAAACATGCACTACTCTTTGAGTAAAGTCTTCATGACGCGAAATGTACTGTTTGGACCTTTTCTTGACTGTACTGTATCCATTTCATTCATTGATAGCTATTTGTTGTTTACCTTCTTCACATATGTAACCACGTCTGTCAGAGCAGTAATGGTCATCCCAATCATAGTTGACAGCACTCCTGTGAAACGGGAAATATGTCAATGCATCGTTAAAAATTAGTATGTATGTATGTATGTATGTATGTATGTATGTATGTATGTATGTGTGTGTGTGTGTCTGTCTGTGTGTCTGTCTGTCTGTCTGTCTGTCTGTCTGTCTGTCTGTCTGTCTGTATGTATGTATGTATGTATGTATGTATGTATGTATGTATGTATGTATGTATGTATGTATGTGTGTGCGCGTGCGTATGTATGTATGTATGTATGTATGTATGTATGTATGTATGTATGTATGTATGTATGTGTGTGTGTGTGTGTGTGTCTGTCTGTCTGTCTGTCTGTCTGTCTGTCTGTCTGTCTGTCTGTCTGTCTGTCTGTCTGTCTGTCTGTCTGTCTGTCTGTATGTATGTATGTATGTATGTATGTATGTATGTATGTATGTATGTATGTATGTATGTAAACATTTACGTGTACATATCGACATTGACATTTTCAATTTATCAGACTCCTGATGATCACCGAGTAAGCGTAAACTCCGAGTAACGACTTATAACATCCTTATTCCTTGGATTAAGTCTATAATGCTTTGCTACTTATATTGCATCAGAACCACACAATTTCCTTTTTTTGCGCCTAATTATACATTTCAAACCCACCATAAATAGAAGCATTGATCTGACGCGTCTGGTTGTCCAGGGGCAAAATGTGAATATTCAATCACTGTACCATCCAGGTATTGAGGGACGTGATTTACATTTTTGCCATCGATGTAAAAAGACTGGCCACTTTTCCCTTCGGAGATGATTTTGTAGTGAAGGGCAGCATGTATTGCATCACTTGAGTCTCTCGCAAGGCGAAGACCATTTGCTTCACAAGCGGCCACTGCTTCAGCCTGTGTTTTAGTGTCCGAAAATATATAGTATTTGTCCAACAAATCCTTGAAACTTGGATCTGTGAATTAAAAGAAGTGTATAATGTAGAAACATTGTACATCTACAGGAAATACACGACAGATAACCCATCAAAGAATTATTGTTGGTCATAATAGATATAACGGCGATTCGGACACAATTCTTTTCTGTTTAGAGTGGAATGAAGGATGCTAACCGAATATTACTTTGATTCTTACTGTGACTTTAATTAACATCAATCACAACCATCCTTTTTACAAACATAATTTACATCTCATACTTGAATATATACAAACGACACTGAAACTTAGAGTCCGGTTAGATACATAATTTACATAATCGTTTTGAGTACGTTTTAAATCAAATTCTAGTGACTTAGGGAGTCTTTTCCACTGCATTATAGTCCATCTTCACGTAGATAATTGTCCAACGAATAAATTTACAAATTGAGGTAAATCATAAAGACGAATAAATCAAATGTCTCTAATTGTCTTTTCTCCATCCTCCTCCTCCTCGATGTGCGGAAGCATGTCGAAATGATATGATAACTTTAATGAAATGATAACAATACCAAAAAAAATTGGTGCTGAAAGAGAGAGAAAAAGCCCAAAAAATCTGTTCAACTTTACAGTTGTCCATTGTCCATTATCACACTTTATTCACAATCCAGTTCCAATGGGCACACTTTTGATATTGGTCGGACCATCACACCCCACCCAACTTGTGCTTTTACCACTCTTACATGTCCATCTCTCCCTGGCTGTACATTGATAATTTTACCAAGCGACCAATTACCACGTGATGTCCCGGGCGAAATTACCAATACCACATCACCCACTTTTATATCTCTCTCAGGGCGAAACCACTTTCTTCTTGCACTAAGTCCTGGTAACCATTCTCGCATCCATCGGTGCCAAAAATGTTTTACCGACTCTTGAACTCGTCTCCATCTTTTCTTGAGACTGAAATCAGTAGTGTCCACAGATTCTGGTGCAAACTGTCCACCGATTTGTCCATGTAGAAAATGATTTGGTGTCAATGGCGTATTGTCCTGTGGTTTGCAGATTGATAGGTCAATGGCCTAGAGTTTATCAATGCTTCTGCTCCAGTGAATGCTGTCATCAACTCTTCATCGGTGACGCCAGAGTTGCCTAAGATTGCATATATTGCTCTCTTGGCTGATTTTATCATTGTTTCATGTGCACCTCCGAAGTGTGGAGCAAGTGGAGGATTAAAGTTCCATTTCACTCCTTGATCAGCAGTTGACCTTTTGACCTTGTCCTTATCTAACCTCTTGACCAACTCTCTCAGCTCCTTATCTGCGCCAACGAAATTACCACCATTATCTGATACCATCTCTTTGGGAACACCACTTCGGTTTACCATCCTATAGAAGGCGTTCAGAAATGAATATGTATCCATGCTAAACGCCATTTCTAGATGGACAGCTCTCGTTGCTAGGCACGTAAATAAACATAGATACCGCTTCTCTCTACGTTTACCTCTACCTTGAACGGTGATAACATGACCTCCATAATCTGTAGCTGTATGTGTGAATGCTCGTAATGACTTCATAAGCCTAATTTCCGGAAGTGGTGCCATTACCTGTCCAGCAGCCTTTGCCTTTTTCCGTCGACATCCATTACACTTCTTCTCCCAATCACGAATTTCTTCTCGTCCACAAATTACCCAAAATCTTGTAGATATTGCTGACAATGTTTGATTTGTACCAACTGCATGTTTTCCTTTTTCATGGTAGTACTTGACAATTAGTTGTGTCACCCAGTGCTTCCTCGGTAGACGTCTTCTTTGGCTAACCACAATACACCTAGTGTCTTTATTGTAGGCAAGTAACTTTGATCCAAATCAACCTCGAATGCCCTATCTGCTGGTGGTATATTCTCTAACACTGTAGTTGAATTTGATAGCCATTTGCGTTGGTGCATTCCAGCTTTCTCTAACAATGCTGCTAATTGTGTATAGAGTTCAATACCTTGTTCGTCGTCTTGAACTGAATCCATACTGTCGTCCTTGTATGTTGATTTCAAAACTGTTTCTGCTGTCATCGGGAATTCACTTTCATTCGCCTTGGCATGTGACTGTGTAACCAATTGTGCTAACAACGGCGACGAGTTGACGCCAAATACCACTCGATTGAATTCATACACATCAGGTGCTCTATCGGTCTGTAAGTCCCTCCACAGGAATCTATGATAAGGTCTGTCTTGTGGTGGAATCTCTACCATTAAGTACATTTCAGCAATGTCTGAAACCAATGCAACTGGATTTCTTCGAAAACGTAGCAAAACATCAAATAGTTCCAACTGTAGTTTCGGACCTTGGTGAATGACGTCATTGAGAGAAATCCCCTCATATTTAGCTGACGCATCAAACACAATCCTAGTCTTTGTTGTTGTTTTATCTGGCCTGACTACTGCAAAATGGGGAAGATACCATAAACCTTTTGGTTTCTCCTCATTGTCCTGAACTTTACGAATATAGTCTTTGTCCACATATTGTCTAATATTCTCTGTATATGCCTGTGCAATGTCCGGGCTTATCAGTAGACGCAATGTCTGTATTCTGCAATCGCTGCTTTGCCATCACATAATTATCTGGTAACTCGAAATTATCTTCTTTCCAAGGAATACCAACTTGGTATCGCCCATTGTCAAACTTTAATGACCTCTGAACTTTGTCTAATGCCGACCTATCTTCGATATTCAATATTTGCATATTACTTTTGCTTTCAACGTTCTCTAGTTCCCAGAATTTCTTCAATGTGCTATTAATATCTGCTAATTCTGACGAGTCTTGTACGAAATATGTATGCACAAAGTTAGTACGAATAGGATGTCTCCCACTTGTATTGTTACCAGTAGGATTACCTATACAAGTCCATCCTAATGGCGTCAATCTTGCCATCGGTTCACCAACTTGACCTCTGACATCTCTGAATGACTACTAATATTATATGGTCATAACAAATCTAATATTTTTTATAACCAATATATATATATATATATATATTGGTTATAAAAATATTAGATTGATTATATATATATATATCCAAAGACGACCAAATCGTCTAATATAATTGTCACATTAAAAAGGCTTTCCCATCAGCATCGTCCTTTACTTGAATTTTAACATGGCACAATATGGTAATTACCAGAAGCCTACGAGCAGATATCAAAAAAGAGGTCCAAATCCAATTCTACATATGAAAGAAGGTTTCTGCCCGAGTTAATCAATCAATCAATCAATCAATCAATCAATCAATCAATCAATCAATCAATCAATCAATCAATCAATCAACCAACCAACCAACCAACCAACCAACCAACCAACCAACCAACCAACCAACCAACCAACCAACCAACCAACCAACCAACCAACCAACCAACCAACCAACCAACCAACCAATCAATCAATCAATCAATCAATCAATCAATCAATCAATCAATCAATCAATCAATCAATCAAAAACCATTGTATAGCGCCAGAAGCCAATACGGCGTAACGTTTTATGGCACTGAACAGGAACAATAGTAGATGTTGTAAAAAAAGTTAGAAACCTCTTGCAAAGAGATGCACCTTGATATCCTTCATGAATTTATCGACAGTGGGTGGCGAACGATGTTCAAATGGCATACTGCTGCTCGCGAGAACGCACGCTCACCATATGATTTCGTATTACAACAGGGTACATGAAGTAGACTTGTGTTATTTCAACGAGGTGAACGAGTTGCGGGTTTACTGATAATCAAGTCAGCGATGTAACCAGGAGTAATATTATTTAGTGCCTTGTAGGTAATCAGTAGTACTTTGTATCGAATCATTTGGGCATGTAGAAGAGGGACATTGTCATTAGCTGGCAGCCGACGCACGAGGGCATTGCAATAGGTTTGATGAAAAAACTTCCTTTGGACGATACTGACGTATGCGACCTGTTGTTCGGACGAGGTGAAAAAGAACTAAACTACATGTCAACAGAGATGTTTTATGAGTAGATATGTAGGTAGCTTGTGATTATAATACTATTCACGCATTTAGTGTTTGTGGTTTGAAAAAAAAGATACCATATCGTTGCCTCAATGAAAGCCGTATAGTACAGTGGAGGGCGCTATCTACAATATCATCGTGAGCCAGCCGAGGCAGCCGGTCACAAATGAATCTACACTACGCGAGCTTATGGGCTTTGCCTAGTTATGATATTAACAAATACTTACTAAAGATATAATAAGGATAACAATTCACTCAGTACCAGCATAGATAAGTGTACACGTACCTAGATTATATTTTTATCTGTTCATGCATAAATACGACAATTAATCACTAACCCCAACCTCTGCAATATTTGATATGTACAGCATGCAATATTAATAATATGCTTATTATGTGTCTAGGCCATTGACCCATATGCAAAGTTTTCAAAAGAGTGAAAGGTACGTTTCTAGATCTGTCGTAGAGATAGCAAATGTGAGAAAAATATGTCATTGTTACAATATAGGATTTACTTTGGAAGTTCTCATCTCCATAGCTTTGTATACCTATTTACATAATTTGAGCAAGGTATCGGAATTAGCAATACTCGTTAGAATGTTAAACTTATTGTAGTTGGATTGGTTGTGAACATGCATGCAGCAATCCATTTGCACTGGATTTTTGTGGGTTTCTGTCTATTCGATTAACGCATGCGCATATTCTCTTTGTTGAGAAGACTTGCTCATACGTGATCATTATTCTAGAATAAAATGTCAGTTATGTTTTAGTGTTTACTTTAACATGCATATGTATCATTGACAGTACTCAGTGTTTCGTTTCTGTAATAACGACGTTAGTCAGAACTGTGAAGAAGTTAATGATTACATTAGTGGTAGTGTATTGATTTTTTGCGTCAATACTACATGATGTTGAATCCGCGCCCGGTGAGATTTTGCAGCCCCCGACGTTGGTGACGAATTGGTGAACTTAGATATGGAATACACAGGTCGAAAAGTGAAGAGGACTCCTATCGAATGTTCTGCATTTTGTCCTTCTAAATGAACCTGTTAAAGTGATAACTTTACTACAAGAGAACAACATTTCGCCTGGATAAACAAAAATAAAGACAGTTTTTTTTTTGGAATTTTGGAGCAGGCTTCTGCAGTTCCCTCGCCTCACATTGCAACTAACTCCAGGACGCACAATCTCAACTTTGATCACGTCCACACTTTCGCTAGGTGTTCCCTAGATTCAGAAATGTTGCTGGTAGATTTATATGGTTTGGTGGAAGTCTTAAAATAACTACACACAAATATGGACTGGGTATCGAGTGCGGTAGTCAGCACGAAGAACTTTCTAGCTATGAATAACATGCATCATACCATCGTGTGTTAATCTGCGAGAAAGCACGACCGGTTAACACTGCCGAATCTCAAATAGCCTCAAAAACCGATTGCAATGGCTAGGGGTACAAACTGATCAGTTTCAACATACCCACCTTTCACTTGACATTCTTGGCGAGCTGTTTCAACATACCCAACTTTTAGTTGACGTTCTTTGTGAGCAGTTTCAACATACCCAACTTTCAATTGACATTCATGGGGCATACAAAGCATGTCAGAGGGTAGGTTTCAAGACAGTAAGACCGTGTCGGGTTCAATTCGTCAATTAAGTCATCTCAAGTCCGTTATCATTGATTTAAAACATATAATGAGTGCGCGACTATAGTGTATATTCATCGAAAACTTCACAAACAAACCGGTATATTGTTTTAAGTATGCTATTGGTCAGCGACAAGTAGTGTGCTCGGTTTGACATGACTCGCGAAATCGTTAAACATGTCAATCCTCCCACGTGTCATATTTCCGACTCGCTCATTGGATTAGTGGTTATACATAATGAGCATTGGGTAAATAGGCCACATCCTAAAGTCACATGCAATCTATGTTGAAAGTTATAATAGCTAGCTATAGGACATTCAATTGTATTCGAGACGACATCTCATTTACTTCCTACTAAAGTTGTTTACGACCAAAGCTGCCAGTGATGTCACATATGTGGAAAGCATACTTTAAAATCATGATCGCGAAAAACATGCATGAACAGTCTCTGAACGGTAAGAATTGGACGTCAGAAGGAACCGTGCACCCGGCAATGGATAACACAGTCACGGAGGACCCACTACCGGTTAGGTCGTAGACACCGGTGCTCAGACACGCGTCTCTATTTACCCTGAGGTATCGAACACAAATTTTGTAGAACAATAAATTTGCTCCTTTAAACTTCACTTATTTCACTCTGTTCACAAAGTCAGTGTAATACATTTTAATGTTTGTCTGAGAAATCGCGAGAGGAGTGCAAAAAGTACCCGCGCTCCATGCAACATATCGCCAATAGTACTAGCTGGAAGCTTCCCAGATGCTGGAATGGGGACGTCATTACCAACCTGGCGTCTGTAGTCAATCATATTGCTAGTATCGGACACACACCTAAATAGGGAGTATTAATGCAGACTGAAAGACCCAAGTATAGCTTATAGGGACGACCAAAATCTCATACAACAGGATTTCTGATGCGAGACATTTTCACAATTATTGCAGTTTCGATCTTCATTGGTTTGCATTTAAAATCGTCGAAGAAGTGATCATTTTGGTAAATATCGTCTCGGTTATTGCTTGTTGGGATTAAAAATCACCAGACGCTTTCATTCCATAAGTAAATAAGGGAAACAGTTTACCGGTAAAGAAAACAAAAATGAATCAAATATTGTCTTTTTCAGAAAATCAACCATTGCTATTTTGACATACCTGCTGCTGCTGCTTGGGTAATGACAAGGAACACAGGGAAAAGTGCCACGGCGAATTTCATCTTCGCCAACGTTCTATTGTCACACACAACAGAGTGCGAATGTTTGCCCGCCACTCAATCTGCAAATATGAAACAAATATCAACAAACCATCATCTACTCATAGAATTATCTACCTTAAAAGAGTATTTTACATACGTTTTTTGTGTGTGGTATTGTTTGTTTTTTTTTCCGTGAAGAAATTCAACTTCAAATGCGCCTTTTGCATAGTCTCAGATACAAATCGGATTCATCAAAATTGCAAACAAATGATATTTGACAATCGTGGAATGTAGAACATGATACCGATCCCTTGTTCAGTACCTGAATAGATATATTCCCACCAGAAATAACATTCAAACTAACAAAGTTACTTTTTGGTCAAACTAACATGTTAGTGATTCGGTCGTTCTTTTTTTTTCAAACAAAGATTGCTTACGTGTATGTATATGTGACTTCCGAATTATGACCCCTGTATTTCTATTTTTGGTTCGATTTTTTCAATCCGTAGCATTTGATTTCAAAACTTTCAGTTTTTAACTAAAACTCTGCCACATGAAAGCTTGTTCTTGGTATTGTTGAAAATCGTTGAAGAAAATTTGGTTGTTCGGCTTCTTTTTTCAATAAAATTACCATTTTCATGTTTGATGGCAATTTCGAAACATAACATAGACACATTTTGACATAAGGATTTTCCCCAAAAAAATTTGAGCGTGATAACTGACAATGTTATATACTATCATAGCATTTTGTCTGGCTACATATGTACATCGTTGTGCCCAATCGACAGAGATGGTGACGTTTTCGTCGGAATAAAAAGCTAACGAGCCCAAATGTTTCAATTTGAATCGCTACGTTACCATCATCACTGTAAATCCTTAAACAATGTACAAGGGAAATAAATATCTGCAACACAAACATAAAGTTTCTTTTTAAAAAATGTAAATATGTGTCATTTTTTGGCTATCAACTTACCTTAACGGACTGCAAGGGTTGTTGTGCTTGGTGCCTACCTACCCCCTTTTTATATACAATAGTCACATTTCTAAAAATAGTTACACTCCATAGGGAATTGGCCCTGACTGTATAACAGTTACATGCATGCATGCATGCAGTGTAGGGTGAGTTAAATGGACGAATTAGTTGTCTGTGTCGACAAATCATGCATTCTACTCATTAATCCTAACGAGCAATCTTATTGGTAGCACCTATAAGTTCAGATTTTTTTGTAAATGCTGTGTTCTTTAATTTGCAATGCCATAATCTACCATGTATGGGTATTAATTTATAATGGCATGGACACACACACACACACGTTATAGACATTCCGAGAAAATGACATATTATAGCACATTATAACGATTCACACACACACACACACACACACACACACACACACACACACACACACACACACACACACACACAACATCACCATCACCACCACCACCACCACCACCACCACCACCACTATTAGGCGGACAAAATAATGAATGTGTTTTCGATAACATGGCTTCAGAAAAATAGCGTAGGTAGGTCAGGATTTTATTTCATTTTAATTAATCTTTTTAATTTTACTTGTTATATTTTTTGAAAAATATTCCTTCGACCCAAAACCAAACGAAATGTCGGTCAAAATACCCCTTCTGTAATACTTTGATGATCTATGTACTGGCCGCACTGGGCAAGAAAACTGACGTGCATGAAGGTTAAGAAGACAAGAATTTCTTGACATTTTTGTTTTAAATGTTTAAAAAATATTTGGTCAGCGGCTTATCAGAAACACATTTTTTTTATTTAACAGTCAGAAGACACTAAATTCTGACATTACTTTTTTTTTCATTAAATATGTGGTCTGTTTGACATTAAAAGAGATCATATCAATGGATTAAAGCATTGTAAAGGCCAAAATGGTACTTCTGTACCTCTAAATAAAATGATAGACTTGTTATATATGCGGAGCACGTATATTTCATGAAATTGAGACTTAGTACCCGTAGATGTATGTTACCTGGTCGTAGGTATGACAAAGGTACATTCGAACAAAACGGTTGTTCAAGAATAGTGATACTACATGACAACTATGTGACTAAAAACTAATTTACACATAAATTAGTATAGAGAAGGACATTTTGGCGTTTCTAAAAGTGGCATACTTAGACAGCCATCATATCTTTGTTGATTTTGAAGCCGATATTGCAGAGTTCTATATGTGTATAGTTATAATGTATGAATGACACATTATGCATAATTATGATAATCCTTGACTGGGTCGTCGGTTGAATTATCTACATATATCCATTTCATTTATAAATAATCTCGTAACTCACAAACACTTTTTTGGTAGAGAATGATTATCAATAAATGTATGTTATTGTAATTTAAATGGTAATTGTTGGATAATTTGCAATGCTAGACCTACTTGCAGTACTAGGAAGGTCACGTGGAATCATATAGAGAGATCAAAACTCTTTCAACCAAATAGTGGCTTTTATGAGCCATTAAATGGTTGTCATGTCGGTGTTTTTAAAAACAGCGTACATAATATTGCATTTTATATATGGTATCGATTTGTTTTCTTATAAATTACTCAACTCAAATTCTCACCTTTGGCATACTGTTTGTACATCAAACTGTCGCTCTGACCTTAATGTCCCAACAATATTAATTTGTACAGGTTGTTGTTGACATCACAGGTTACCTAGTACCCGCTATTATATACTCTGATGCCAAACTTATCTGTTTGCAGCGGAACCACTTTTGCTTTCCAAGCTATATACGGCCAACATGGTTGCATGTTTCAAAATGAATGTCTGCCAGGTAATCAGTCTGTACTTATTACATGAATATCATTATATGTTTTACCCCGACTGTCTGTTTAAACCATAGACGCTTTCCCCTCCACTGTCTATGGTTTAACTACCCATTGCAAGGCAAGTCGTATTGAGGTAGAATATGCCTCGGAGACCAGTTTATCTGAAAATCAAAATATCTCGAAACATATATACGCAAGCTTGCGCATGGCGTTTTTGAAATTGTTAGTTATTTTGTTGTTAACTGTCCTTTTGCGAAAATTATGGAAAGCCGGTTGGGACCAGCGGCGACAACGCAAATTTCCATAGAAAAAGCCTATCAAAGTCATCGTCCTGATCAGCTGGTGACGACCATGAAATTGCTACACACGTCAATGTGGACCTTCATCGTCGTCATGGAAATTCTGCGTCGTTATCATCATCATCATCATCATCATCATCATCATCATCATCATCATCATCATTACCATCATCACCACCACCACCACCACCACCATCGTCGTTGTCGTCGTTCAAAGTCGTCGTCGATGTCGCAAAGACGATGAAGATTCACATTGACGTGTGTAGCAAGTTTCCTGGTTGTCACTAGCCAATCAGGACGACGACCTTGACAAGCTTTTTTCTATGGAATTTCAAGTTGTCGATGATTGTCCCAACGGGCTTTCCATAGCTTTAACAGGAAGTGATGACGGTGGGTGTGTTAGTGGTTGGGCCTCATGAAGTAGTGTTGGATATCTGATACTACATGAAACCAAGTGTGTATGACTAAAAATTACATTCATACGTAAATTACTAGAGAGGACAATTTGGTGTTTCTAATAGTGGCATATACTTGGACATCATATCTTTGTTGATTTTGAAGCTGATATTGCACAGTTCTCCGAGTATGCAATGATAATATATGCATATTACGTTATGCATATGATATTCCTTGATCGGGTTGGTTTAATTCTACGTATATCCATTTGAAATATTAGCATCTTCATGATGTTGGTTTAGTGAGCCACTCGTGACATAACACTTTGCGCGCGCGCGCGCGCGCGCACACACACACACACACACACACACACATACACTCACTCAGACAACTTTTAATGCAAAAGAAACAATTGCATCTGTGCCGTGCACAGTGGGGATGTAGAAGTACTCAAGTTGATATGTTGATTATCAGTTAGAAAATAAACAATCGAAGCCACTTACTACCTAGTAAATAGTAAATCATCAAGTCCATGTGTAATATTTTCAACTCAAATTAGCACCTTTGGCATACTATTTACACATCAAACTGTTGCTCTGACCTTCCTGCCCCAATAATATTAATTTGTACAGGTTGTTGTTGACATCACAGGTTACCGAGTACCCGCTGCTATATACTCTGATGCCAAACTTATCTGTTTGCAGCGGAACCACATATGCTTTCCAAGTTATATATGACCAACATAGCTGCATGTTTCATATAATGAATATCTGTTGGGTAATCAGTATGGTGCTTATTGTATGAATATCATTATATGTTTTACCCCGACTGTCTGCTTAAACCATATACCTCCATCTATGCTAAAATTTAACTTATTACCATTTTAATCATTAAAAAATCTAAAATTTGTTTTGTAATGTATTCAAAATTCATCACATATCATATGATAGGCTGCTTCATCATGTGGATTGTCAAACTTATTGAAGACGTTGTTAGATGGTAATGCACGGAAAGCTTGTACATCCTCCATTTCATACATGTCTTATTGTATAATAAAAGTGAAATCTGCAAAATAATCTTATTTGTGGTAGGTATTTCCTTTCAATAAATTACAGATACGGTATACCACAACTAGTTGTTGCTATCCATACAGCAAAGTTTAATTGTATATACCAATATTTCATATTAGGTCGGCTTAACCATGTATTAACCTTTCATCAGCTTCTTTAAAATAATAGACTTTGATGTAACCTGTCATGATATCTTGTAATTGTATTGCAACATGTTTCGTACATGAGACATAGACATCCACATTCACTAAAACATCTCTAATATAATAATCTAGTACCTTTTGTCAAAAAGCTGATGTAAATAATATTTATGTTTTCATTTAATATGAATTCTAAAGAAAAAATTTCCATGGACTGTAGGTTTATCTTGTTTGATTGGTTTTAGTTGGTATTTGATACAATTCCCTTGACACATCTTCCAACTTAAACATTGTATATATTATACCTCTTAAAAAAACACATGACAAGATTGCCATATTTGTCCTGAAATATTTTATTTCTAGTATCCTGTGTGATTTCCAACACCCAATATTCATTTAGATACCTATCCTCTTGGTTATCTAGAAAGTAAGAAGTCAATCCAATGAAATCAACCCTCTTAAAAGAATTCTATTTCTTGCATTCCTTTGTAAAAGTTAAGATAATCTGGTATAATTGTTCTGCCTTCAATTTCATACAAGGGTTTGAATTCGAGTTCAATCATGAACCCAAGTAGATTTTTGTACCTGTTTAGAAATTAGCTTTTTTTCACCAAACATGTATATTTTATCCTTACAATATCTTCTATTGTTCCCAACTGTTGAATTTAGCACCATACATTTTTCTTTTAACTAGAGCATATCGCTTACCCTTTTCATCTTTTTCTAAGTATTTTTTTTTTCAACTTTGTAAACCTGTTCATAAAATGTCTTTTAATTTATGCACAATAACTGGTCCAAAAATGATTAGCTTAATCTTAAAAAAGTTATTACCCATAATTTGGTGGATAAGCCTTGCTGAACACAGTTTTATCTGGAGAAATCTTAACTGTATCACCATACTTGTGTCATATGAATACTTGAATGATATGCATTATTACATCCCTAAACTAATTCATCAATATGGTCAATCCATTTTCTAGTGTGGTTATCTGTGAGTTATTTATACATTCTACATTTTAATGTTCAGTTGAATCTTTCAACAATAGTAGCTTTCTTATCACTTTCTGTACTAAACCATTCAATACCTTTTTATCTCAAATGGATCTTTGACATGCTAGCTGTACAAATCTTGACCTTCTTCAAATTGTGCCTTTTCAGGTTTCCGTGCCTTAAATATTTTCTCAAAAGACCCTGCCATTTCATTACCACATTTACTTTTTAATGGAACAACCCATGCCAATTTACTAAGGATATTAACAACTTTTATAAATGTAGTTGTATCTTCTGTTGTGTCTTAGCAAATGTTTGCATGTCTACTATATCCACTTACCGCTGGTGGTCAATACCACTGGTTTGCGAAGTATATATACTCTTTATTCTTGTAACCATTGTTCTAATTCACTATATTTAATGTTCTTCTTGTCCTCTTTGATTTTATTGCATTGTTTTGAAATACAGGCATATGCTATATCACGGTTACAATGACTTAATATTAGTCTGTCATATATAATGTATGTACAGTAATTCTAATTCGTAGATAATAGGATATCTATGAAACACTATTTTATTTCCATTTTTATTAGTAACCCACAGTCTGATATTTATGTTTTTATTTGGTATATTGTCAAATGCCACATGCTCACTAATTTGTTGTAAAATAGTAGAAGTACCAAATAAGCACTTATTAATATAAATATTCATCTTATATATTATACATATATAATATAACATGACTAGTAATTAGGAACCATAATAAAGATTCTGTTCTGCAATGGAAAAAACCTCCATCTCAAAATAACACCAGGAATGAACAATTATTAAATGAAATAACACATTTAAGCGCATCATTAACAGTGGTTCATGGTATTGTAGTTATGATTATATCACTACCTCTAAAACAGAGGAAGAACTATCATTATCATTATTTTATCACACGTGGGAAAAAGTTTTTGGATTAAAACCATGACAGTCAGGTAAAGTTAAACATGTTTATAGCTTCTTTATCAGTGACTGATAACCTCAAGGTAATAATCAGAGTTACGATAATTACAGACTGTATCAAAATGAACACTAATAATGAATAAGATCAATTATTTAATAACATATCAATAGCATGTGCGAGAAGAAGAAGTTCAAAAATAATTATCCAGAAAGGTAGTACAATTGAAGTTATATTTCAAGTCCTCAGCACAGACATTAAACTGCCACAATCGCACCCAATCTTCCATTAGGCATATCTACAATTACACACAAAACAATTATAATGACTGATCTCAGATATATTGGTAACATTTTTGACTAAATATTATGATATAATAATGATTAGTGAAAGAATTTTGTATGGAAAGTATTGAAAACTTAAATGATTACTTGGAACAAGTTTGTAGTAATTATAGATGATCATACAAATTGCTAAGTCGATTGAATAAAGCTAAATAATAACCTCTGGTACATTATCTTCAACAGCAACCTTAGCAATTGTTCCAATTATACTTGTTTTTACATTTGGTGTTGCTACTGTGCCTATGATATTGAGCATAATAAATTCAAATTTGAAATTATCTGATAAGAAAGAACGCCTTAATGTTCAACATAACAATTACAAACAATTTATTTAAAACGTGAAATTGAAATGCAATGCATAAGAATATGTCCAAAAATTAAAGTTGCTTGTTAGCCATTCAGCAAGTTCGGATAGAGACATTAATGCTGTAGACGAGAGGTAAACTATTTGAATAAATCATAGAAGTTTCAGAGAAATGATAATTATGTAACACCATTAGAAATCTACATAAAGAAGTATAAATTAAATAGTTATAATGAAGAATAAATGTATTATGTAATATAAATGGAGCAACACCATTTAAGTATTGCTGATATTAAAGATATAAATGGAGTTAATAAAGTGAAACTAAAAAGAAACAATAAAAAAGAGTTTGCATTAACTTATATAAAGAAACCATGAATAAGCCTATATGTTGAAACACAGCAATACATAAATCTGATGAACCAAGCTATGAAAACTCTAGAAGGTCATAAGCTGACTGCTTTTACAAGGTGGTTGTGCACATGTAAACGAGTGTGTATTAACTATGTTGAAGATTTGAGTAGTAAAACAGCAACTAATGAATAAAAAATAACGTATTGGCATCTGTAAAAATCAGTGAAAAGGCAGAAGGTAAAGATAGTTGAAAACTGTGCCGGTACACCTTCCAGAAAAAGAAAGAACGAAGGTAACCTATAGGTATTTGAATTCAAGGCAGCGATACTTCAGTTGACATGCCACCAGAAAACAGGCAAAAAGGTAAAGAAAAAACGAAATGGAAAGTCAAACTGCACCGGCACCACCAATTCCTATACTACTTTCACTCATTATTCCATTTCTCCCATTCCTCCCTCGATCATTCCATCCCTCCCTCACTCCCCACCCTCAATCAAAAATAATGTATACATACATACATACATACATACATATACATACATACATACATACATACATACATACATACATACATACACACACACATACATACATACATACATTCATACATACATACATACATACATACATACATGCATACATACATACATACATTCATACATACATACATACATACATACATACATACATACATACATACATACAATCACATACCCACTTACTGACATAATACATACATACATACATACATACATACATACATACATACATACATACATACATACATACATACATACATACATACATAAGTATATGCATGCATACATAAAATCACATACCCACTAACATAATAAATAAATACATACATACATACATACATACATACATACATACATACATACATACATGTTCTGTCTCTATCTGTCTGTCTGTCTGTCTGTCTGTCTGTCTGTCTGTCTGTCTGTCTGTCTGTCCGTCTACATTTCTGTATGTTGAGAATCTAAAACATTACCAAGGCACCACTTGTAGATACACTTGCTTCACATCTTGCTTAAGACATTGGGAGACCTTATGAGGAAACCTAAATTGTATTTATTATCAAATCTTTTCGTTGCCAATTCTGAAATCAATATGTTGGATTGTTGACTTAATGTGGGAAGTCGGAGATAGAATTTCAGAAAATAGCGAACACGACACAAATAAAAGAATTATGCTGGTTATGATCAACGTACACGGTATGATGAAATTCAGTACAATACAATATATCTGGAAATGTAAATTGGAAACTAATGCGAATTTTCGATCCCTTTATGGAATGGCTACCAACGACCATTAATTTATGGACATATTCTTATGATGATGAAATTTTATTCTGAGACTTTCCATAATGTAAAAATGATTTCATTATGCTTAAAGTTGCGGTAATTTTTATCGTCCGCAAGAAAGGTTTTACTTTAGGAATGAAAGGTGTGTGTACATGCGTTTATGTGTGTGTGTGTGTGTGTGTGTGTCTGTCTGTCTGTCTGTCTGTCTGTCTGTGTCTGTGTCTGTGTCTGTATATGTGTGTCTGTCTGTCGAAAGTCTAAAACATTCCTATGGCATCACTTGTTGAGATTCGTGCTTGACATCTTCCTTACGACATTGGAAGACCTTATGTGGAAACGTATATTCTAGATATTACACGTTTTGATAAATATTTTCAACGGCCAAATTATGAAATCAATAACATGGCTTGTTTGAATTAGTGTGGGAAGTTGGAGATGGAATTTCAGAAAATAGCGAACACAACACAAATAGAAAAATCATGCTGGTTATGATCAACATACACGGTATGATGAAATTCAGTACAATACAATATATTTGCTTTGGAAATGTAAATTGGAAACGAATGCGATTTTTCGATCTCTCTACTCCGAACCTTGATCAACCAGCGGAATGGCTACCAACGATCATTAATTTATGGACATATTCTTATATAAAGATTCATTGCATTTCAATTTCACGTTTTAAAAATTTGTTTTACTTGATTTCCAAAATTATTATCATTGCAAGATAATGAAATTTGGCTATTGCTAACGTTTGGTAATGGAGAGTTGGGTCAATGTCTTCAACATCATCTGTAGATTAAGAATTGCAGAAAAACTCACTTCAAACTTTCGACCCCATCAGCTAATTAGTTTTTGAGCTACAAAATTTGGGCCAAAATGTCACATTCTTAGACCTATTTGCATATCACTGATGCGATCATCATATTAACAACAGTTACTAATTTTTACTTACATATTCCTATGAACATTCTCACCGCATTTTATAGCAATCTGTCAAGTATAGTTTTTGATTTTGGTTTTGATACCAAACTCACATTTTCACCCAAATTATTGTGGAGCGATCAATTTGATTTGAACAATTTTCACACTGGATACACTATAGTTCAATTGTGCTTAAAATGACAAAAAATATTTGTGTTTTTACCATTGTGCCAATGGAAATCTATGGACCCAAAGCCTCCATTATGATATGTCATTCGATAGAGTTGACATAACGTGGGAAGTTGGGAGTGAAATTTTGGAAAACAACAAAAACAAAACTAATATTACACTAATATCAATTTTGCTGGTTAGGATCAACTGACACATGATGATGAAATTTCATTCTGAGACTTTCCATAGTGTAAAGATGATTTCATTATGCTTAAAGCTGCGGTAATTTTTACCGTCCGCAAGAAAGGCTTTATTTTAGGAATGAAAGGTGTGTGTACATGTGTGTGTGTGTCTGTCTGTCTGTCTGTCTGTCTGTCTGTCTGTCTGTTTGTCTGTCAGTGTCTGTGTCTGTATATGTGTGTCTGTCTGTCGAAAGTCTAAAACATTCCTATGGCATCACTTGTTGAGATTCTTGCTTGACATCTTCCTTACGACATTGGAAGACCTTATGTGGAAACGTATATTCTAGATATTACAAGTTTTAATAAATATTTTCAATGGCCAAATTATGAAATCAATAACATGGCTTGTTTGAATTAGTGTGGGAAGTTGGAGATGGAATTTCAGAAAATAGCGAACATGACACAAATAGAAAAATTATGCTGGTTATGATCAACATACACGGTATGATGAAATTCAGTACAATTTGCTTTGGAAATGTAAATTGGAAACGAATGCGATTTTTCGATCTCTCTACTCCGAACCTTGATCAAGCAGGCGGAATGGCTACCAACCACCATTAATTTATGGGCATATTCTTATATAAAGATGCATTGCATTTCAATTTCACGTTTTAAAAATCTGTTTTACTTGCTTTCCAAAATTATTATCATTGCAACATAATGACATTTGGCTATTGCTAACGTTTGGTAATGGAGAGTTGAATGAATGTCTTCAACATCATCTGTAGATTAACAATTGTAGAAATAATCACTTCAAACCTGCGACCCATCAGCTAATTAGATTTTGAGATACAACGGTTTGGCGAAAATGTCACATTCTTAGACCCAATTTGCATATCACTGATGCGATCATCATATTAACAATAGTTATTAATTTTTATTTACATGATTCTTTTAACATTCTCACCGCATTTCATAACAATCTGTCAAGGATAGTTTTTGATTTTGATTTTGATACCAAAATCACATTTTCACCCAAATTATTGTGGAGCAATCAATTTGATATGAACAATTTTCACACTAGACACACTATAGTTCAATTGTGCTTAAAATGTGTTTTTACTATTGTGCCAATGGAAATCTATGGACCCAAATTTTTATCGTCCGCAAGAAAGGTTATACTTTTGGAATGAAAGGTGTGTGTACATGCGTTTGTGTGTGTGTGTGTGTGTGTGTGTGTGTGTGTGTGTGTCTGTCTGTCTGTCTGTGTGTCTGTCTGTCTGTCTGTCTGTGTCTGTGTTTGTGTCTGTATATGTGTGTCTGTCTGTCGAAAGTCTAAAACATTCCTATGGCATCACTTGTTGAGATTCGTGCTTGACATCTTCCTTACGACATTGGAAGACCTTATGTGACGTATATTCTAGATATTACACGTTTTGATAAATATTTTCAACGGCCAAATTATGAAATCAATAACATGGCTTGTTTGAATTAGTGTGGGAAGTTGGAGATGGAATTTCAGAAAATAGCGAACACGACACAAATAGAAAAATCATGCTGGTTATGATCAACATACACATGATGAAATTTCATTCGGAGACTATCCATAGTGTAAAGATGATTTCACTATGCTTATAGCTGCGGTAATTTTTACCGTCCGTAAGAACGGTTATACTTTAGGCATGAAAGGTGTGTGTACATGTGTGTGTGTTTGTTTGTGTGTGTGTGTGTCTGTCTGTCTGTCTGTCTGTCTGTCTGTCTGTCTGTTTATATGCCTGTTTGTCTTTGTATCTTTCTTATGACATTGGAACACCTAATGAGGAAACGTAAATCATAGATATTACACTTTTTAAATAAATATTTTCGACGGTAATTCTGAAATCAATAGCTTAGCTTGTTTGACTTAGCATGGGAAGTCGGAGATAGCATTTAAGGAAATAACGAACACGACACAAATAAAAGAATTATGATGATTATGATCAATATACACGGTATGATGAAATTCTGTAAAGTACTATATTTACTTTGGAACTGGAAACGAATGCGATTTTTCGTTCCGTCTACAGCATTAATGTCTCTCTCCGAACTTGCTGAATGGCTAGCAAGCAACTTTAATTTTCGGACATATTCTTATGCATTGCATTTCAATTTCACGTTTTAATGAGTTATTTTACTTGTTTTCAAAATTACTATTATTGCAATATAATGACATTAGGCTATTGCTAACGTTTGGTAATGGAGAGTTGGGTCAATGTCGTCAACATCATCTGTAGATTAACAATTATAGAAGTACCCACTTCAAAATTTCAAACCCATCCGCTAATTAGTTTTTTAGATACAATTTTTTGGTGAAAAAAGTCACATTCTTAGATTAAATTTGCATATCACTGATGCGATCATCATATAAACAATTCTTATTTTTTTATTTACATATCCCTATGGGAATTCTCGCCATATTTCATAACAATAATTAATCAGCCCAGTGTTTTTTATCTTGATTTTGATACCAAAAATAACGTTTTCACCGAAAGTACTCACTCATGGAGCGATCATTTTGAACAATTTTCACACTTGACACCAAAAGTAATATCCCCATCAAATATCACAGTAAGCGGTTTTGGAGTTGAAGTCAGCCCTCCCTTTCTATATAGCTACTAACACACACGCACACAAACACCGACAGACAGGCATACAGCCAGATAGAACAATACCTATAGCAATACTGAACATTACAGTTCAGTTGTGCTAAAAAAGACACAAAATATTGTTTTTACTATATAAATCATGTGATGGATTTGACATAACGTGGGAAGTTGGGAATGAAATTTTGCAAAACAGTTAAACACAAATATTACACTAATAATAATTTTGCTGGTAAGGATCAACTTACACAGGATGATAAAATTTCTCTGCGAGACTCTTCATAGTGTAGAGATTATTTCATCACGCTTAATACAACATTGAACTTCAGATTAATGACACAGAATTCAAAACTTACGTTTGTCATAATACACCAAAGAAGTTGATTTTCATTTCTAGTTTCATTTTAAAGTTTATTTTCCAAAACTAATTTAACATGGTGTTGGGGCGGTCATTTTGGATCCTAAAATAGCCTAATTTCGATAAACGTTTACCTCTTATTAGAGATAATATATAAATGTGTGCTAATTAAACTATGTTGATGTATAATTTATATACAGTTGACTCCTAATCAGCATATGCAATGAAATCTTCCTTGATGTCAATCAAGTATAAAGGAGAATGTGGCTATTGGTGTAACGTACATATTTACATCCCACTCACATTATCTGTCGGACTACTGCATCATTTTTTAAGGAACTTGCTATATATCGTTCTTATGTCATTGAGACCTCATGAGTAAACATATATCGTAGATATTATACTTTTTAATACATAATTTTAATGGTCATTTCTGATATCAATAGCTTGACTTTTTGATTACACATAGACATAGTGTCAGGTGATGACCTACTTCTACCTTGCCTTGGTAACCTTTGTTAAAGGATATTCATTCAAAATGTCAGTGTAACCTACTCTATTTGTCACTTTTTGAGTATAAGATTTAGTTGTTAATACATGTGTCAAGTATTTCTCAGTACAAGCTTGTAACGGAGGGTTGTATGTCGCCATCAGGTGACAGGGTGAGAGAGGACAACCACGTGTCAGGTCTTGCTACGTCAGCACATTCCATCAAACTATTTCTTGAGTGAACGGAGAAACTTGGTTCTCTGTCTGTTATTTGTATTTCCCTCAAGATTTACCGTAGTTACTCATTCATCCTACATTAAGTAACAACTCTCTACTTCTTTCACAGGTACGTTTAGCGATAGTTTCCAAATGTCCCGTTATTTAACCTATCCTCCCTAGTCTGATGATAGTGGAGCTTTACTTGATATAATGAACCATGGAAAGAGTGGGAAATCATGATACCATGATGAATGAAACAATAGTCCATCATTTGTTGTCTCTTTCCAAGTGTTCACTTCCTAATAAAACTGGTGTGACTCGTCGACTGTTCTGTTGTTGACCAGGTGAACGAAATAACTGCTTATAAGTACCAAACAGGCTCGTTACAACTCCAACTGACCAGAAACCTGAATTTAGATGAGTTTCTACATAACCAATATTCTAAAAACCTACAAATCTACGACAGAATATAGTGTTCTTCAGAAAAAATGCAAATGTTAAAGATAGTACGGAATAAATGCAATCTTCAAATTTCATATACTTTGGTGCATATAATTTCTTATTTGAGAAATAGTGCACGCAGCACGTGCATATGTGGAAAATATGGATAAGGGGAGAATAGGGAAGGTGTAGATTTGGACAAATTACTGATGTTCACGAGTCTTTTCATGGCACCAAAATGACGCTTGTCGTTTTCAAGAATGACTACCCTCTATGTAGTGTTTTCCAAAATGAACCCCACTTCAAGTTACTTTTTTCCCTTCAAAATGACCCCCCCCCCCAACAAAAACACCAGCCACTCCCCCTTCAGTCTCAGTCAGTTACAATGCCCATCTCCTTACAATGGAAGTTTAAGCCTTTAAGAAAACAAACCGTGTCATGAAAGAGCAAGAACTGGGCATCACCTACCTGTGAACTTTATTGGGTCTAAAATTAGTATTACAAAACAAACTGACTGGTGTATAGTTATTAGTAAAATGATATACACCGCACACTAAAATTATTCTAGTCATGACACGATTTGACGCCATATCCAGACACTTGACTCAATAGATACTGATAAATATAGGTTCCATGCAATAGACTTAAGATGATATACTTTGATGTCAACACATCCCTCTTTTGATTATTACAGTTACTCTTGCCAAGATCTATAACAAGTTCACACTTTAAAAAAATGTTATGCACTTTTATTCAAGTGGAATTTATAAGCTTTTAACTGAAGAGAAAATACTCACATGAAACATTGATTAAAATATTCTAGTGTAATGTTGATATCGATACTTGCATTCTATAGATGGCATACAGTGTCTTCTAATTCTGCTGGCATTGTTAGAACAGTTGGTTGCATTGTACTGATTTCATCGACATTTTTATGGGTATAATTAATTATCATAATATAAATAAACACAACATCTGTTTATAGTAATAAGTAACGGTTACACAAAGACTTGAAATAAAAATATACATTACTATGTAGTTCTCTATAAACTGTTTCAAAAGGTGTAAAAGTATAAAATATTTTCATAAGTCATCCATCTTATGCAGTCACTACTGTCACAATGAAAATCCACTAGAAATAAGGAAGAGCATTCATAAACAAAATATTGTTTCACATTAAAATATTACACTCACTTTATGGTCATTCTGTCGCATATCATTTGAGTAGCAACCCTCCCCTTGGTAATAATGGGCACAGGTGTAAATTAGGGCCACATACTCCAAAAATGTATTTAAAAAAATTAAAAAAAATTAAAAAGCCTTCATTTCAGCCAGAATATAACTAAGGGTGAAATGTCTACATTCTGCCACAAAATATAGAGTCGAAAGCCTTGGATAAATGTGAAAATGGTCAACCTGGAAACTACTCAGATCTGTTGGTAAAGATAATCGCAGTGAATGCAGCAAGTATTGTTTGAATAATGTTTATGAATCCTTTTAATTGGGTCTTTAGTCCAATTTAAATCCGACCTTTCAAAAACATGACTACGAACGATGACGAAAAAAGGTACATTCCAAGATTGGTGGCGCTGTTATGTTGTTTCCAGTCTAGTCGAACGCATGCGGTGTACGCGCGTGTACGGTAATTCGATTCGAAATGTTCTAGTAAAGCTCATAGTAATATGGTGACGGCAGATCACAACAAATGAGAAAAATAAAAACATACTACCACTATAATATTCGAAGGCCCTTCATCAACGTTTGTGCAGTGTTACAATGGAGACCAACATGATAACAAAAATAGCTCAATGGGATTTAAACCATTCAGACATCCGGCCAAAGTCAACAAAGAGTGTTGTATGGATATTTGCTCCAATGCCGTACAGTACACAATGGTATCCGTACTAACCGTAGACGGAGAGAAGTTCCTACCGATGCATATATTTCTAGACAAGCGTTCACTGAAGAGAGAGAGAGAGAGAGAGAGAGAGAGAGAGAGAGAGAGAGAGAGAGAGAGAGAGAGAGAGAGAGAGAGAGAGAGAGAGAGAGAGAGAGAGAGAGAGAGAGAGAGAGAGAGAGAATTTTAGGCGTCTTGCCTTAGTCTTAACTCTGTCTTAGTTTAATTTTGATTAGAGAAGAATGGACAAGATGTTTTTATTTAGTCAATAAAGAGAGAATTATATACAGTTGATAGAGAGAAAACTAGCCAGGGAAAGAACGAAAGAACGTTTTATATCACCACAACAATTAATTTTTCAATTGATCTAACATTCAACCAACCAACCAACCAACCAACCAACCAATCAATCAATCATTAGTTCGATCGATCAATTACACGCTTGCTGCTCCCTGTGTAGGCATCGATGGATAGCATCGAATATGTTTAATATTCATCACTTGATGGACTTTAACCCCACCCCTTGTCTCTTTCCCGATGGGTAAGGATATTAAATACTTGTTAATCCGTCAACATTGCATAATTTCATGGATTCTTGCATATTTCATCAGCACATACACATCGTATATCAATGTAAGTGTGACCTTTTCGTCCAGGGTTGGGGTGGGGGGTTTGGGGTTGAATCTTATGGTCAGATATTAGAGTTTTCATATAAAAACGTCGTGTAAACGCAGCCTTTGGTCAAACTTTAAAAAGACAACTCAAGGGCTCGCGTTTACTAGTAGATTCAAGTCTTTTCTGTACCGAATCACTTCTGTATTCACTTGGAATACACATACATCCATTATATTGATGTTGTTTTGCATGTTATAAGTTAGACTAATTGGTTACACGTGTTCGTAAGAATAAAAGGGTGTAAAATGTTTGAAGAGAAATTTAGAAGTGCAGTGTGCTAGCTCAGACGGGTACTAGGCATATTATGTTAAAAATTGAAAAGAACGAATTAATGATAACATGACCAAATGAATGGTGGAAGTAAAGTGGACAAAATAAGTCTTTCTTTCTCACCCTCCTCCTCCTCCTCCTTGACCACCCCTCCCCTCCGTCTCGTTCTTGTGGTTGATATATATAATTCTTCTTCACACAGTCACGTTTTACTATGATGCATGTTGAATGGAGGAGTTTAACTTTTCTATCTTAATGAACACAAAACCATCGTCAACCAGATTTAAACTCAATGCCTTCTGTAAGGGTAGTCTTGCGTGTGTATTCTTCCTACACATAACAATTGTCTGATTACAAAAATCTTGGATATAGTAGATGATATAACCCTCAATTGGCAAACAGGTGTGCCAGGCCAAACCGTAAGAAATCTGAAAGGAATGTGTGCTATCAATCTATCAAGTATGTAGTTGAACAGGTGTAATGGTTTTTTAAATGAAATTATTCAAAATTATATCAAATCTTAATAAATTATAACATACCTTTTAATAAAAGCAACCCAACGTTTTTTAAACAACCAAGGACGAAGTTAATCAACCGAAAATTGATCAATTCAAGCACAGAGTACAGAGTCAAACATAACAACATTTACTTTTTGCATTGTCCTGATTATGTTAATAAATGCACTGTGTTTTGGCAGCAAACTCACTCCTCAGTATCGAAATATGTATATAAAAAAATATTTTCAATTTTGATCGAAGAAGAAATTGTATGATTTATCTTGGCGAATTTTCCAGCAAGATTGCCCAAAGATGTGTTTTATTAACATGGTGTTCAAAGTTTAGCTCATTGGGTCAATATTCAAATGAGATAGGTCAAACCGTAACAAGAGTTTCCAACAGTTTACAGTTCTGCCATGCTCATGTGACCTATATGCTAATTAGCGGAAACTTAAATTACGTAAATAGTTCATTAATATTCATGGTATGTTTACCAAAACCTAATCAGTTCTTGCCACTACCCTAAAGAATATGTGCACCGAATTTCGGTTGAGCCAGCCGCTTTTTAAGAAATGTTGAGAGAGAGAGACAGACAGAGAGACAGACAGTGAGACAGACAGACTTTTCATCCCTACTATAATACCTTACGGAAGATAAAAATCAGTGCCTTACAAAATTAAAGATAAACGCGACAGTTTAAACATTTCCCCCTTGTTTAAATTCACAAAAGCAGGCGAATAAATGACGAGCATTAACTCCGTTTGTTGCAGATACTTTATTCCAAAGATTAGACTCTCCAATAAAGAAAACATTTTCCTAACTAAGCCTACAATATTTGCATAATAATTATATATTCTACATCCTATCACTTCAAGGTAATTTCACCTTGGTTCTCTTCATCTGCATGCTTTATAATCATATATACCAAATGTATACCGTCTGTGTCTAGATGATTGATTATAGTGAAGACCTTACATCTAAGCATTTAAGCAAACATTCTGGGATAACTTAGATCTACATCATATATTTTAAATATATAAAGAGTATTCTAATGTCTGGTAAGTAGAGAATGATGTAATCCGTCTCGTCATGTATTTATTACAATTGTGTGTCATTATTAGACGGGTACCATAACTTCGATTTCACAGAAGTTCAAAATCGTCTCCCTGTCAACAGCTGCAACGCTAACGTATCTGCCTTTCAATGGTGTATTGCAACCGCAGCGCACGTGTATTGTTTCTGGTCTAACCATAGAACCAGTTAACGACAGCCCGCACTTAGCGTTGTTACTGAAGTTTGAACTGTCACCAACTCGAACTTCGGTAAACTTCAGATGAAAAGCTAGAATAGGAAAAAGAAAATAGACAAAGATCAGTGAGGCCATACTTGTTTCTTTTAATTACATGAATAACCTTTGCCATGGGTATCGTAAATGAAGAATGGATCACAGAGGCTTGGAATTGGCCACATTTCTTTACAAATAGTTGTTTTGGTTTATTGTTTTTTTACAAGGACTATTGTTTTGTTTATTGTGTATCTTTTTTTGCTCTTTAAAAATATCTCTTCCCTACAAATGGTGGTGTTTTTTTCTAAATTAATTTTAGCTTGTTCTTTTGTTGGTTTTAATAAAACCAGCTTTACTATGACTACCTTATTAATTATTTATGAGTTTGTTCTACTGAGCGCCCTCAAGCATTGACCTTCATCCCCACACACCATGAAAAAACCTATTACATGGAGAGTGGGGACGAGGAGGGGTCACCGGTTGAGGTTTACTGGGTTATTGAAACCAGCAAAAGAACAAGTTGACATTGATTTAGGAAAAAACGACACCAGATTATCAAATCATTATTTTATTACATGACACCTTGTAGGAGATATTTAAAGAGCAACAGAAAACAATAAACAAAAAGAATTTTTAAAAACGCTATCTGTAAACAAATTTGACCAATTCCAAGCCCCTGTGCATGGATTGAAGATATGTATTAAGTTTTTATTGTTTCGATGCTGGCCACATAATACAATTGAAATATTGGGAGATATTAACGATTTTGAAGTGTCGACTTACCACAGCAGTCCTGTCTGTTGGTAATGACGATTTCATAGACATCATAACTTTGACCTAAGTCTACAACCCACCATGGATCTTGTTCTCTCTGAGTCTGAATACAAGACTGTCCATTCTTCATGTCACTGTTCTTGTTTCCATCAACTGCCTTTTCGGCTTCACCCTTCTTCTTCGTGTTTGTTGAACTTTGACTGACGGCTTTGCCTTGTGCTACATTCTTCAAATCATATGGAAAGACACATGCTGTAAGAAATGATAGCATATCACCTAATAATTCGAAGTACACACACACACACACACACACACACACACACACACACACACACACACACATATATGTATAGATGTATAATTCGATTTTTATGATAATTATTTAGCCAGTCTCTCTAGATCTTGTGAGTGGTATTTTTTCCTCTCCACCAAGTTTTCACCAGCTGTTGACATGAGACCTGCTACACCATGGTCACATTTTCAAGAACGTCACAAATGAATTGGAAAGTGAATGATCCCACACAAAAGGGGTGTAGGTTAAGTGGTTGAAAAGAGTAAAAGGAATTGGTAGTCGTGAAGGTGGTTTGTTATCCTATTCTTTATTTTTACGTTCAAAAATGTAGTTTATTGCTTTCCATACAACATTTTGTCTGTATTTTGTACTTTGCAATCTTTTTCTCCTTTTTATTTTTTTATTAAGTTCAACTTTTTCCCCGTTCACATCTTTTCTCTAGCTGCGTTTGATCTCTCAATTTCCTTTCACCTGATTCCCTGATATCTAAAAAAAAAAGAGAAAAAAAGAGGAGGCTATATCCCCTCGATAGCTAACATACTCCATCAATCACAGTTAGCCTGTAGATTGTCATCACCATTAAACATATACAATCTAATACAAAAAGAAAGCTAGTCATACTTACGAGGGTACGTTGGAACTGAAGTTGTAGCTGAAATGATAAGGAAAATATGACTTATAAAAGAGTAACTAGATCGGTTCGTGACCAGTTGCGGCCAACCTATTTCGTGTTTGTTAATTAAATGCCCATGGTTGTTACGGATCCAAATCACTAATAATCATTTTATTTATATATCACACCATGTAAGTACATACAAAGCCCTTGAAATATGACTGAAACATTAATGTGTACCTTTAATAAGTTAACAACAATGCCCTTGGTAAAAATATATATAAGTATCCATTTCATCACCATTTTGATACCTTTTTAAAAAAAAATGCCATCATGTCGTTTATGAAGCAATAAGACATAATGGCAACAGGAACATATACGACTGGACTAAGTAGTTATATCTCATCAATTGACAGAACGTTCAAAACTTCAGAAATTATGAAAAGACATGATATATATTTCTGTGTTATTTCAATGGTTTCGTTAGAGATGAGTACATTAAAAAGATTTTGTTCATAGCAGTTTGTTTAGAACGTTCTATTAGGGATTATATTTACTTTTCAGCTGAGTACAAACGTTTTGCTTGCTTAAGCAAGAACATAGTCCTGGTTTTGTATTATGCCATACTTTCAAGATCAAAAGTCAATTGCAACTATATACTTACCCAAATATGTTACAGTTGTAGCAGCTGGTTCTGGTGGAACAGTTTGTACCGGTACTGAAATTGTTGAGAAATGCAAAACTTGGTGAGCACTCAATCAATGTAAGGGAAAGGTAGACAATAACAAACTTTAGGACGATAAGTGAATGCTTCCCGGCAAGAAAGACGGAAAAGCTAATCTTTACATTGATATGTCTCTTCACTTTGCCTGTGCATAAACTTGCAAGTGCTTTGAAGTGTGAAGGAAAGCGTACGATGCCTTCTTTTGATAAACGAAAGCAACACGGTCTGAAAAAAAGTTTGGATCTGGTAAATTTGTTGAATGATGGACAATAGTGTAATACTTTGGTACCTATCCCAATGTTGTTGTGATGTCCCCAATTTATTATTGACATAATGTAATGTACATTTAATAAATCATACCTCTATAATCAATGCAACCATCGCAATCACAGTGTGCCGCTGTATTACCACAATAATCTACTGATGAACAGCATGGGGATTGTGAATCGGGATCACACTGTGCTGGGATACCATCGGACACGGGATAGTTGGGTCCACAGCGGCCGTCATCTCTCCATTTCTTGGGAGCTATTACATTAGACAGAGAAAATCTGATGGTTATTTACCAACCCAATTCATATCTCTACCTAACTCTTGTACATATTGTTACAAAGTTATCCTTGACCCCATTTATGCATTTAATAAATCTTACCTCCATTATCAATACAATCATCAAAATCACAGAGTGCCACTATGTTACTACATACACCATTCATATGGTGAACAGCATGGGGAAAGTGAATCAGGAACACACTGTGCTAGGCTACCATCGGACAGGGGATAGTTTGATCCACATTGGATGTCATCTCACCATTTCTTGGGAATATATTACATTAGACAGTGAAAACGTGCAGCAATTTAAATACAAAATCATGATGTGCCCGAAGGGATGCAAAATGTCCTCATCGCGGTGGGGCAAATGGTATAGCCAATGAGAATTCGTCTTTGGACACAGCAGAAATTTGATACTGTACATAATCCCCCCCCCAAAAAAAAAAAAAAAAAAAATCACTCCTTAACACTTTTAAAAGCGCTCCCAAAACCTGTCTGTGGTACACTCTTGGATGTCTACAAAATTAGCTGGTTATTTACTAACCCAATTCTTAACTCTACCTTACTGTTGCACATAGATGCAAAGTTATCCTTGTCTGTATTTATATATTTAATAAATCATACCTCTATAATCAATGCAACCATCACAATAACAGTGTGCCGCTGTATTACCACAATAATCTAATGATGAACAGCATGGGGATTGTGAATCAGGATCACACTGTGCTGGGATACCATCGGACACGGGATAGTTGGGTCCACAGCGGCCGTCATCTCTCCATTTCTTGGGAGCTATTACATTAGACAGAGAAAATGTGATGGTTATTTACCAACCCAATTCTTAACTCTACCTAACTCTTGTACATATTATTACAAAGTTATCCTTGACTCCATTTGAATTGAAATTGAATTGAAATTTATTCCACCAGAAGAGAAAAATATATACACAAACTCTGAAAGCAACGGATAAAACATTTCTGGTGAGGGCCATGGAAATAGTTCGTAGGAACTAATCAATGTCCATGGACCGTACATGTAGATAATAAATACAAATTTGGGCTGGTACGAGTTTCACAATAACAACAAAAATACAATTCTTAGTAAATAAGGAGAAGTGTTGGTGGCAAAATTAAATGGAAGCTTATAAACGTAACGGAAAAAAATAGTAAAATAAGAACAGGTAACAAGCACAAGTTCTAATATACAGAAATAAAATTACAGTGGCAAATTGAAAGAGACAACAGATAAAGGTTATTCCCTCAGAAGATACTGCTTTAAGTTTTTCTTAAAATTATGTCTATTGTTTATCGTTCTTACAGACATAGGCACAGAGTTCCAGGTTTTAATAGATGCGTACTTGAAGTTGTGTTGACTAATTGAGAGGTTAACCTTAGGGATTGGAAAGTTACCACTGTTGTTAGCACTGGTTGGATAGCTATGGGACAACTGGTATGTGATGTAATGGTCAAGAGTGTGTGTAAAGCGGTTATGGTTTAGATCGTAGATGAACATGCAAGTCTGAAGTTTACAAAGTTTATAGATGTCAAGAATATTAAGTTGGTTAAAGAGAGGAGTAGAGTGTGCATGGTAGTCAGAGAAGGTTATGAGACGAACTATTTTCTTTTGTAGACGGTAAAGTGGGTCAAGGGCTGTTGGATAAGTGTTTCCCCAGATTTCAACACAATAACTAAGGTGGGGGAGAATTAGACTATTATAGAGGAGGATGAGGACAGATTTAGGAACATAGTGCCGAATGCGTGAAATTATGCCAACTTTCGGGCTGATTGTGTTCCTCACTTTTTCAATATGTGACTTCCAAGTAAGGGAGGGGTCGATTGCTACGCCTAGGTATGTGGCTGACAACACTCCCTTCACGGGTGTATTGCCAATACAAAGACGTCCTTCCAAATGGGTGGATTTTTGGGGCGTTTTTATGACCATATAGTTTGTTTTTTCGATGTTAATTGTAAGTTTGTTTGCATTGCACCAGAGGTTGACTTTGTCAAGAGGTTTACTGAGAAGAGAAAGGTTAATATGGGTGGATGTCATGTATTTGAAAAGATTAGTATCGTCAGCAAATAGTCGAATGTTGAAAGCATCAGTAGATTTGTTAATATCGTTAATATAAATCAAGAAAAGGATAGGTCCCAAGATAGATCCTTGCGGTACGCCACATTTGATCTGTCTTGGGTTTGAAGTGAAGCCGTTGATATTAACAACCTGTTGACGATTTTCCAGATAGCTTTGGAACCAGCGGAGAGGTACACCTCTGATTCCATAGTAAGAAAGTTTTTTGAGTAGAATTTGGTGGTCAATAGTATCAAAAGCCTTTTTAAGGTCAATAAAGATGCCAAATGTAATTAGACCGTTGTCCATTTTGTCTGTAATGTCGGAAACCAAATCAGCTAAAGCAAGTTTTGTACTATATTTTTTTCGAAATCCATATTGGGTATTTATAATAATATTAAATTTGTCGAGGAAAGTGGTTAGCTGGTCAAGTACAATTGATTCGAAAACCTTACTGAGTATCGGTAGAATAGAAATGGGCCTATAGTTACTGGCTTCAAGCACTGAGCCTTTCTTGTAGATTGGTGATATTTTTGCAAATTTGAGTGGGTCTGGAAATATGCCTTCAGTGAGAGAACAGTTAATAATGTGGGTTAGTGGACGAGAAATGTAATGAACAGAATCAATGATGAGTTTAGGATGAATATGATCGTGTCCCATAGCTTTCCGGGGATCTAAGCGACTGATTTCCTTGGCAACATCGTTTTCATTAACTGGACGAACAAAGATTGAATTGGGGTAATTGTCAGTAAGGTAACTATCAAAACTTTCGGGAGAATTTATATTTGCTGCAAGATTAGGTCCAATATTTGAAAACAAGTCATTAAAAGTTTCAGCTATGTCACTGCTTTCTGTCAAGATTACATCAGTATGGTCACAGGCTTTTATTTGTTTTGGGGATGACAAGTTTTTGCTATTTTTGTTTAAAATCTCGTTAATTGTTTTCCAAATTTTGTTTGTGTTTCCTGTATTGGACAGAAACTTAATGTGGTAATAGTGCCTTTTCGCTGATTTGAGAAGTTTTGTCAGTATGTTACGATATAATTTGTATTTGTTCCTGATATCGCTATTATTGGGTGATTTCTTTACTTTTGAGAATAATTTGTGTTTAGTCCTGGTCGAAATTAGCAAGCCCTTTGATAGCCATGGCTTGCGAAATCCAGAACCTTTAATGTTAAAGTGCTTAATTGGGGCGTGTTTCGAGGAAAGTTGATAGAATATATTGCAGAAAGCAGTGTAAGCATTATTTGGGTCAGAGCAGTCAAAAACTGGTTGCCAGGAAATGTTGCTGAGATCAGACAGAAATGCCTCACAATTATACTTTGAAAAATCACATTTGAAGAAGGTTGAATTAGCGTTAAATACATACTCAAAATGATTGATTTTTGCGAAAACTGGGAAGTGGTCGGTGATATCAGTGTCAATACTCCCACAATCAATTAAATAATCTGTGATATTAGTTATTACGTGGTCAATAATTGTTTCTGTAGGGGTGGCGATTCTAGTTGGGGTGTTGATTGTCTGTACAAAATTATAACTATTTAAGAGGGCATTATACTCAGTATTTATGGAGGAATTCTGGTTGACGTCTATGTTGAAGTCTCGTAAAATTATACAATTCTTTTTCCTTGAAGACATGTAGTCCAGGCAGTTTTCCAAGCTCGTAAAAAATTCATGCACTGAGGTATTAGGCCTCCTGTATATTACGCCAACTACCAATTTCTTTTTGTCTATATACATCTCTACAAATACTGATTCGGAGTGTGCAATTTGAAAGGTGTTAATTTGGGAGAATGACAATGAACTGTGAATATATAAAGCTGCTCCTCCACCTTGGGAATGCTCACGATTGCAGGTGATAATTTTGTAAGACGGGAGATTGAATAATGAGCATTCAGTATTATTATGTAACCACGTCTCAGTTAACGCAATGACAGGGAAATTGGTCTGTAGACTATTTAAGAATGAAACTAACTCATCAAAATGTTTTCCTAGCGATCTGATATTCAAGTGAAAAGTAGAAAAAAATTGCCTGTTTACATTTGTAGAGGTTAAAGAAGTTGTACCTGAGTTAAATTGTTCCAGTGAATATGCTTTACAGTTGTAATTTACAGTTGATGGCTGAGTGTCAATAGAAACCATTATTTACAGAAGTCTATTTATGGTATTTACAAATATACAAGTTAATGAGCATACTGCAGACGTTCAATGTCGTTCACTGATGTTATCCTGATTGCTCTACTTTCTTCGTTCTTTCTCACCAATATGTTGCCGTTCATGGTCCAAATAAATTTCCATTGTAGAGACTTCTTCTTTTCGTTTGCTTTGTAGAAAAGTTGTTTGTTGGCGGGGCTCAGGTTCTCGTTGATATATATTCTGGTATCAGTGTGGTTGTCAATGTTCATGTCTCTTGTAGATTTGTTCTTGATGTGTTTTCGGGCAGAATATATGTTATTCCGGATGGTTCTTCTGGTAAACTTGACGATTATTGGAGCTGGTCTTGGGTGTGGGTGTGCATGTGTTCTGGACGGTAAACGGTGACTGATGTCAATGTCGCTCGTTGAGATGTGGATGCCGGCTGAATTGGCGACTTTTACAACCAAAGAGTCGGTATCTTCGTCAGGCTGCTCTGGGACACCGTGTATTTCTAAGTTGTTTCGCCTTGTGTACGGTTGTAGATCCCTCAGTTCTTGTTGTGTTGTGGTTAAGTTGTCGTTTATGGACACTAGTTGTTCTTTCAAGCTTTTGTTTTCTGCCTCAATGTTTTCCATTCGTTCCTTGTACATATTAAAGAAAGTACTAATATATTCGACGGATGCCTGTAGGTCATTAAGCTTCCTTTCTACGGTTGGTATTTTTTCAATCTTGTCACTCAGTGATGCTAGCGTTGACAAGATCTGGGAAAACTGGCTTTGTTCTTCTCGGTCGGCCATCTTGTCTTTGTCTTGGTGCTTACTTGAACTTGAACTTGGAGCTGGGAACCGCTTCGCCTCACATTTCTTGCAAAGGTCAAGGTCTCCTTGGCAAAGACGTACTCCTCGTGACTGACCACAATCATTACATTTCATCTTGCTGTACTTTGGGATGATTTACTGGGCTTACAATGGTAATTTTAGCGATTTTATACGGAGCGTTTTTCAAAAGCTGTTACTACCCATACGCCCATTGTCTCTCTCTCTTTAATAAATCATACCTCTATAATCAATGCAATCATCAAAATCACAGTGTGCCACTGTATTACCACACCAGTCATATGGTGAACAGCATGGGGAAAGTGAATCAGGAACACATTGTGCTTGGCTACCATCGGACAGGGGATAGTTTGATCCACAGCAGAGATCATCTCTCCATTTCTTGGGAACTATTATATTACATTAGACAGTGTAAACGTGCAGCAATTCATATACAAACAAGATGAATTGCCCCGAGGGATGTAAATTGTACTCATCGCCCTGGGGTAAATGGTGTGGCCATGGGAATCCCTCTTCGGACACAGAAGAAATTTGATATTTTACCTAATTCCCCCACCCCCAAAATGAAATCACTCCTTAACACTTTTAAACCTCTCCCAAAACCTGTCTGTGGTACACTCTTGGATGTCCACAAAATTAACTGGATATTTACTAACTCAATTCTTAGCTCTACCTAACTGTTGCACATATTGTTCCAAAGTTATCCTTGTCGGCATTTATATATTTGATAAACCATACCTCTATAATCAATGCAACCATCACAATAACAGTGTGCCGCTGTACTACCACAATAATCTAATGATGAACAGCATGGGGATTGTGAATCAGGATCACACTGTGCTGGACTACCATCGGACAGGGGATAGTTAGGTCCACAACGGCCGTCACCTCTCCAGTACTTGACAACACTTGGGGCAGAAGCTATTGCATGAACACAAATTGAAACAAATAATGACAAGTAAACATTTGCAAGTCCTTGTAGACTTATACATACCTCACGTACATATTGAGATATTTCTTATTTTTGTAATTTACCTGCGAATCTACTTTACTTTATATGTATGTATGTATGTATGTATGTATGTATGTATATATGTATGTATGTATGTATGTATGTAATATGTATGTATGTATGTATGTATGTATGTATGTATGTATGTATGTATGTATGTATGTAGTTTTGTATTGTATTGTATCACATCATATGTATTATATTATATTATATTTTATTATATTATATTATACTTAGATATAAGCTATGAGATGAAATGAGAGTATTACCGTAGTTTAGTTTCTCTAGGAACGAAGTTGAATTGAGAAACAACATGTGACTAGGATACTAATTATGTAATACATCACACATTGTGACACTATTTTCTGATATTTGGGATATATAATTTAAATAAGGTTCTTTCAATGTATCGTAATGTAATATCATATTTGTTCCTAGTAAATGGCCTCCTAAATGTCCTTATATCTTTTTAAAAAGTGCTTACTGTGGGAGGGGGAGGGGTATACTCCCTCACACACCTCCCAACTAGCTCTAATGGGGATGCTGTTTCTGCCCAGAATCAAGACTGAACGATAAAACGCTGTTGACTAAGTATCTCAAAGTACAGCCCAATGTGAGACCATTATTAAAAAGCCCACATGTATTTGTAAAGATGTTTTTTTCATTATGATGTATGGACGCAAAAATTGATTTCCACTGTTAGTTTAATGTAGTGTACCATACCGTACATCTCTGAAGTGGAGGTTGGGGTTGGGTTACAGTATAATTACACATTAAAATATGTGTAGCCGGGAGAGGGATGGGGCTTACGAACATTTGGTTAAATGTGGGGGAGGGGCTTGAAATGATGTGAGAGCGAAAATGAGGGGGGCGGGGTTGACATTTTTTTGACCAAATGATTTCTCCCCAGGCTCCCACCTTCCGTTAATTCTGACTCAAACCAAAGTATCATTTCTCTGGCTGCATTTCTACTTGACGAATGGTTTTGCACAAATGACATAAACTTTTTCTCTGTAAACAGCCATGTTTATTTAGAGTCGTCTGATATGATATACATAAGTACAAACACCCATACGTTACATAAAAATTCCTTACATACCATCTTCACATATGTAACCACGCTTGTCACTGCAATAATGGTCATCCCAGTTATAGTTAGCGGCACTCCTTTAGAACAGAACAGAAATACATATAAGTAGGCAAGTAGAAAGGTAGGTAGGTAGGTGTGACTTGTATTAGACAAAACAACATTAATTTAGACTATGTTACAATGTGAACTATGTCATGAACAAGTACCATGGACATAGTACAATCGGGTTAGCATTTGACTGATAGGTTACTCTAAAGGTAAAGCTGTCTATATATTGACCATGCATAATTTTGTTATATAAAGCTTCGCATCTAAAACCAGATTTAAACTGAATGCCTCCCGTAAGGGAATCACTAATTATGCAAATAACTCATTAAACTAAAAAAACTATGGTAACAGGCTTTGCTTTTTGGTCAAGCGTCCTTTCTTAGGTTAATGTATGTAAGCGTGTATGATACTGCTTAATGCAGTCTTCAGATATAGCCTAATTACCGAAAATCATTAATTATGCAAATTATTCATTAACACTGTAAGGTACATCAACTAACTTTATAGGACATACACAATATGTTATGGTTAATGTATGTACTGAATTGTGTTGAAATTGAAGCATGCAGTCGTAAGATATAGCCTAATTACCAAGAATCATTAATTGTGCAAATTATTCATTAACACTGAAAGGTACACCAACAAGCTTTACAGGACATATGCGATTGTTATGGTTAACGTGTGTACTGAATTATATTGGAATTGAAGTATGTATTCTTAAGATATAGCCTAATTACCGAAAATCATTAATTATGCAAATCATTCATTAACACTGTACGGTGCATCAACAAACTTGATTGGACATATGTGTTTTCTTATGGTTAACGTATGTACTAAATTATGTTGAATTTGAAGTATGTATTCTTAAGATATAGCCTAATTACCAAAAATAATTAATTATGCAAATTATTCATTAACACTGTACGGTACATCAACAAATTTGATAGGACATATGTGTTTTCTGATGGTTAATGTATGTACTAAATTATGTTGAATTTGTAGTATGTATTCTTAAGATATAGCCTAATTACCAAAAATAATTAATTATGCAAGATACATCAACGAATTTTATAGGACAAATGTATGTTGTTATGTTTAACGAATATACTAAATTATATTGAAATTGAAGTATGCAGTCTTAAGATATTGCGTAATTAGTTGATTTCATTAATATGCAAATTTCTCTAATTAAACATTAACAGATCTGGCTCAAAACCTACTCAGGTCTAGCTATTACCCTAAAGATTATATATCCCAAATTTCATTACAATTGAGCCAGCGGATTTTTAGAAAATGATGACACAGACACACAGACAGACAGACAGACAGACAGACAGACAGACAGACAGACAGACAGACAGACAGACACACACACACACAGACAAACATTCCCCTTTTAATACCTCCCGTACCCTTACGGGAGGTAAAAACCATTACTTATTGTGAAACAAATAACAATGTTACTATATAGATTTCCAACTCACCATAGATAGAAGCATTGATCTGAAGTGTCTGGTTGTCCAGATGCAAAATGTTTATATTCAATCGTTTCCCCATCCAGGTAAGTGGGGACACCATTGACATTTTTACCATCGATGTAAAAAGACTGGCCACTTTTTCCTGCTAAGATTATTTTGTTGACAAGGGTACTGTGTATCACATCACTTGTGTCTCTTGCAAGGCGAAGACCAATGGCCTCACATGCTGTAGCCGCTTCTGCCTGGGTTTTAGAGTCCGTAAATAAAAAGAATTTGTCCAACAAATTGTTGGCTTTTGGATCTTTAAAAATAAAGAAATATGACAGGTAAATGTTGATGTATCTAACAATATCCTTTATGACTCATCACTTGATAGAAACGAAAATGTTAAAATTACTTGCCATTTAAAAATTAAAAAAAATTAAAAAATGTCATTCACTTTAGTAATTTTTTTTCTACGTTTCCTTATTCGTATTGTACAGTATTCATACCTTTGTCACATACGTATCCACGTTTGTCAGTGCAGTAATGGTCATCCCAATCATATGTAACGGCACTCCTGTGAAACAGGAAGAGAAACATTGTTAAAAACTAGTAAGAATGTATGTATGTATGTATGTATGTATGTATGTATGTATGTATGTATGTGCACTCATGCGTGCATGTATCAAATACAAGTTGCTGTGCTCTTGTTAAATGATAAGTTAATAACATAGAATCATACAGTTTGAGCGCACCATAAATAAAAGCATTGATTTGTGGAGTCTGGTTGTCCAGATGCAAAATGTGTATATGTCATCACTTCCCCATCCAGGTATTGCGGAACACTGTTAACATTTTTGCCATCGATGTAAAAGGACTGGCCATCTTTCCCTTCTGAGAATATTTTGTTGACAATGACTGCATGGGTTTTGTCGCTTGAGTCTCTCGTAAGACGAAGACCACTTGCTTCACAGGCAATAGCCGCGTCAGCCTGCGTTTTAGAGTCCGAAAATAGATAGTAGTTGTCAAACAAATTTCGCACACTTGGATCTGTAAACAATGAAGAAAGACTCTTCATATTTTTTTGCTGATATCTAGTTTCAATGTATTAAGCAAGTGTGATCCCAGTGCACAATATTCAGGTTAATTGCATTATGACAAAAGATGTTATGGCTTGGACACTCGGGCAGTTTTGAAGCAGCCTTTTGATCAAGATCAAAAGTTAGGGCTATGATAGTTGAGTTCAATGATCTTCAATAGTCTCCTTAAAAAACAGTATAATGAAATTTACCCTCCTTTCAAGACTAAACAGCATTCTCTATAAATAAAAAATGTTGCTACCTTTGTTTCATATAAACTGATTTCAGGAATTCATGGTGTTGTTTAAGCCACATTTTCTTGACTGCTTCGTGTACAGCCGTGTGATGTGGCGATCATTTTTCCCTCTAGAGGATCACCGTGCATATTGAACCTGGCACTACATGTTTTAAGGCATTCTGTTTGAAGTTTACAGTATGTGTTTCATCATCATTACTCTGTGTTCACAGTTTTCCCCTAATCAATAGACCGTATTACACATTAAATAATGTGTATTTAATTTCGGTCATGACATGACCAAACTCATTTTTACAGTTAATATTTTACTTACATGAAGTGTCGGTCAGAGAATGTGCGAAATTATTACTTGGTTTCAATTCTACCGGATGTGTCAGATATTTGTGGAAGTTTAATGACATTTTACAAATAAACATTAATATTGATGAGTGCAATAACTTCAACTAATGTTGACATACAGTTTGGGAGGTTTAAGAATGTTGCTTGTCTTAGACGATCCTTTAAAGTGACATTTATGTCCATTAGACCTAAGAAGCAAATATTCAAATAAACAGCTCTGTACATACCTCCTTCACAAATGTAACCACGTCTGTCAGTGCAGAGATAGTCATCCCAGCTATATTGAGCCGCACTCCTGTAAAGCAGGGGAGAGAAATATGTGTATTGATTAACAAGCGTAAAGTAAAGCTTTTGTGTCTGTAAGTCTGTATGTCTGTATGTATGTATGTATGTATGTATGTATGTATGTATGTATGTATGTATGTATGTATGTATATGTGTGTGTATGTATGTATGTATGTATGTGTGTGTGTGTTTGTATGTATGTGTGTGTATGTATGTATGTATGTCTGTCTGTCTGTCTGTCTGTCTGTCTGTATGTCTGTATGTATGTATGTATGTATGTATGTATGTATGTATGTATGTATGTATGTATGTATGTATGTACGTACGTACGTACGTATGTATGTATGTATGTATGTACCTTCTCCTGAACAAATTTGCACAGTGACTCCATATATTTTTAGCACAACTGAGCTGGGGTTCAATAGTGTTATAGGCATGGTAAACATCTGTCTGTCTGTCTGTCTGTCTGTCTGTCTGTCTGTCTGTCTGTCTGCCTTGGTTTCGATGGGGACATTACTTTTATTGTCTAGTTGGGAAATTGCTTAAAGTAAGTTAGGTTAGTGGATACATATTCAAAACGTGAATGTACATGCCTATCAACAAGGCCCACGCTGAAATGCATAGCAACTGTTACAGTAAAATGGTGATGTATATTTCAAAAATGACAATATATATTGTTTGGCAAGTGAGTAAACCTTTGATCTATTAATGAGAAATTTGATGCAGCAAGCATGCAAACAGTAAAATTATTTTCATGTTAGAGTAAACTAGAGTATTATGTTAGAGTAAACTAGAATATTATGAACAATAATAACACATAAACTAAATAGTTCTGCTATATAACGCCATATTTCTTGGTGTTAAATGGAACATTATTTGAAATTCCTTAATAAAATAGCAGAAAATAGTGTTTTGACTTCCGAGAAGTATATGTTAAATATGGAAGTAGATTAAATATCTTAAACCCACCATAAATAGTAACATTGATTCAAAGCGTCTGGCTGTCCTGGGGCAAAATGTGTATATTCTATCAAATCACCATCTAAGTATTGGTTAACACCATTGACGTTTTTGCCATCGATGTAGAAAGATTGGCCCTTTTCTCCCGCTAAGGCTATTTTGTTGACAAGGACGTTGTGGATTCTGTCACTAGTGTCTCTTGCGAGGCGAAGACCAAGTACTTCACAAGCAGCAGATGCCTCAGCCTGAGTTTTAGCGTTTGTAAATAAAAAGTACTTGTCTAACAGATTCTTTACATTCGGGTCTGTGAAAGCGATGAAATATGAATTGGTAAGACTATGTATGTTTTCATGTTAGAGTAAACTAGAGTACTTCATTAATCAAAACGACTGTAAACTCTACAAGGATTGTGTTATGGTATTGTTAAAACATCAAAAACAACTAAAAATAACTAAAACTATACATACTGGTAAACAAAATATGATACAATCGTGATAAAATAAACAATAAATAAAAGGCTGCATTAAAATTGCAAATGGTAAAGTGCTTTAGGTAAAATTATGAACATGCACTACTCTTGCGTAAAGTCTCCATGATGCGAAATGTACTGTTTGGACCTTTTCTTGACTGTACTGTATCAATTTCGTTCATTGATAGCTATTTGTTGTTTACCTTCTTCACATATGTAACCACGTCTGTCAGTGCAGAGATAGTCATCCCAGCTATATTGAGCCTTACTCCTGTAAAACGGGAAGAGAAATATGTCAATGCATCGTTAAAAATTAGTAATATGTATGTATGTATGTATGTATGTATGTATGTATGTATGTGTGTATGTGTGTATGTGTGTGTGTGTATGTCTGTCTGTCTGTCTGTCTGTCTTTCTGTATGTATATGTCTGTCTGTCTGTCTGTCTGTCTGTCTGTCTGTCTGTCTGTCTGTCTGTCTGTCTGTCTGTATGTATGTATATGTCTGTCTGTCTGTCTGTCTGTCTGTCTGTCTGTCTGTCTGTCTGTCTGTATGTATGTATGTATGTATGTATGTATGTATGTATGTATGTGTGCGTGTATGTATGTATGTATGTATGTATGTATGTATGTATGTATGTATGTATGTATGTATGTATGTATTTATGTGTGTGTATGTATGTATGTAAACATTTACGTGTACATATCGACACTGGCATTGTCAATATATCAGACTCCTCATGATCAAGCGTAAACTCCGAGTAACGACTTATAACATCCTTATTCCTTGGAGTAAGTCTATAATGCTCTGCTACTAATATTGCATCGAACACTGATCTGAATGTATATATATATATATATATACATATATATATATATATATATATATATATATATATATATATATATATATATATATATATATATATATATATATATATATATATATATATATATTTATATAACTCGGTGAGTATCAACCTGCTAAGACAGTGCTCTATACCGTAGTGGCAGAGAGCAATAGTTTTGGTAGTACTGGAACTCTTTCTTGGTTGTAACTCGGAGTTTCACACATTGTGCGATCGTCAGACAACTTGTGAAACTCCGACTTACAACCAAGAAAGAGTTCCAGTACTACCAAAACTATATATATATATATATATATATGTGTGTGTGTGTGTGTGTGTGTGTGTGTGTGTGTGTGTGTGTGTGTGTGTGTGTTGTTATCTGGTGTGACTTGTGACCTGTATATTACGTTGGTTGATAGGCAGTTGCCGTTGAGTGGACACTGATTGCGATCTCTACAGCTGCAGTCGCAAACATTCTGGACACCACACCAGAGAGCACAACAAGTCAGTCAGTACAGACCATACACAGATAGAAAGGTAATAAATCCTCCACCTGTAGAGATCGTAATTAGTGTCCACTCAACGGCAACTGCCTATCAAGCAACGTAATATACAGGGCACAAGTCACACCAGACAAGAACAACACAAAACTGTACTTTGGGCTCACAGATTAGAGAACACATTTAAACAACGATTCTCAAACCACAAACACACATTTACCCATAGGAAGCTACAGTGCAACACAGAGCTATCCAAACAACTTTGGAATTTGAAGGAAAGGAACAAACCATATAATATCAAGGGGGATATCATCACCCAATCGGCTACTTATATAAGTGAGACAAAACGTAGTAACCTTTGTTTAACTGAGAAACTTTGTATAATCAATGCTGAAAAGAATATATTACTGAACAAAATATCCGAACTGGTCTCGAAATGTCGCCATGAAGGCAAATACTCCAATCGCCAACTAAGGAAGGAATAGTTCAGCCCGACCAACTTGTTACACGATATATACATACAAACCTGAAGTGTATGTACCAAATCTATCACTATTTAGTTGTCTGATGTTCGCTCGAAGCGTGAAACTCTGAGTAACGATTTATTCCATCCTTAGTCTTTTGAATTAAGTCTATATTTTTGATCTCTCTCTCTCTCTCTCTCTCTCTCTCTCTCTCTCTCTCTCTCTCTCTCTCTCTCTCTCTCTCTAAAGTTAATGTTCATGTATACTTTTAAAAGGCAAAACATAAGGTTAATGTTTTACTTTGATTTTGTATGTTATAACTTAAACAATATGTAGAAAGGCCAAATAAAAAAAGTTGCTTGGTTCCGGTTACTCGATCCCCACCTAGTTTTTCACGCTGATCCTCAATTTTTTTAGAGGAAAATAATATTAAAATCGCGAAAATCAGGAAGTCTCGCAAGGAACAGTGGGTGCGGAAACTGACATCAACTTAAAAGGACAATATAAAACTATTCTTCCAATCTGTAATGGTTGTACATCTAATAGAAAGAAGGAAACAACATATAGACCATTTGGAAAACAATAAACAAACTGAACTAGGCACTACCACATGAAAAACAATATAATAAAATCTACCTACCCCACCTACTTTAAAATTGAATGTAATCGGAACCACACAATTTCTTTTTTACGCCTAACTATAAATTTCAAACCCACCATAAATAGAAGCATTGATCTGACGCGTCTGGTTGTCCAGGTGCAAAATGTGAATATTCAATCACTGTACCATCCAGGTATTGAGGGACGCCATTTACATTTTTGCCATCGATGTAAAAAGACTGGCCACTTTTCCCTTCGGAGAGGATTTTGTAGTGAAGGGCAGCATGTATTGCATCACTTGAGTCTCTCGCAAGGCGAAGACCACTTGCTTCACAAGCGGCCACTGCTTCAGCCTGTGTTTTAGTGTCGGAAAATATGTAGTATTTGTCCAACAAATCCTTGAAATTTGGATCTGTGAAATGAAAGAAATGTCTAATGTAAAAACATTGTTAGGTCATCTACAGGAAATAGATGATAGATAACCTATCAAAGAATTATTATGTTTCACAATAGATATAATGGCGATTCCGACCCAATCCTTTTCTGTTGAGAGCACTACTAAAATTATGTGATCATAACAAATCGAATAATTTTATAACCAGTATATATGTGTAAAGACAAACAAATCGTGAAATATAATTGCCATATTAAAAAGGCTTTCCCATCAACATTGATCCCATTGTCCTTTATTTAAATCTTAACATGGCACAGTATGGTAATAACCAGAAGGCTAAGAGTAGAAACCAGAAAAGAGGTCCAAATCAAATTCCACACGTGAAAGAAGATTTTTGCCCGAGTTAATCAAACAATCAATCAATCAATCACCATATGAATTAGTATTACAACAGGGTACATGAAGTAGACTTGTGTTATTTCAACGAGGTGAATGAGTTGCGGGTTTACTGATAATCAAGTCAGCGATGTAACCATGAGTAATATTATTGAGTGCTTTGTATTATAGTACTTTGTATTGAATCATTTGGGCATGTAGAAGAGGGACAATGCCATTAGCTGGCAGCCAACGCACGAGGGCATTGCAATAGTCAAGGTTTGACGATAAAACTTCCTTTGTACGATACTGACGCATGCGACCTGTTGTTCGGACGAGGTGAAAAAAGAACTAAACTACGTACACGTCAAAACTGATGTTTTATGAGTAAATATGTAGGTAGCTTGTTGTTACAGTACTATTCGCGCATTTAATGTTTGCATTTTCAAAAAAGATACATCATTGCTTCAATATTTATTTAAAAGCCAAAAGTGTCACTCTATCTAATTGTGTTAATAGCTCGAAAAGCGGCCGCTTAGCGGCTCAATGACAAGTATGCATGCGCGTCCTATATACTATACTATCTAGGCCAACGACCAATATGCAAATTAGTAAAAAAATACATTTCTAGATCTGTCCTACAGATAGCAAAAGTGAGAAAAATGTGACATTGTTACATTATAGGATTTACTTTGGAAATTCTCATCTCCACAGCTTTGTATACATATTTACACAAATTGAGCAAGATATCTGAATTTAATTTAGCAATACTCATTAGAATTTGAAACTTATTGTAGTTGGATTGGTTGTGAGCATGCATGTAACAATCCATTCGTACTGGATTTTTGTTGGTTTCTGTCTATTAGATAAACGGATGCGCAAATTCTCTTTGATGAGAAGACTTGCTCATATGGGATCATTATTCTAGAATAAAATGTCAGTTATGTTTTAGTACTTACTTTAACATGCATATGTATCATTGACAGTACTATTTCACTATAGACTATTTATATATGGAGAGAATCGTTACGAGAGCTTCCAATGTTTCGTATGTGTAATCACGACATTATACACACTTGCTCTAAAGTATAAATAAAACGAACAGTGACCATAAATAATAGGTGACAGGTACCTCCATTGCTAACATATTGCATGTATTGTCAAATCTTATTCTGTTGCATCTTTGTTAATGTATACTAATATTCGATATTCTCATGTCGAAAGTTGCACAAGGTATACATTTTATATGTTTCAAACATATACATTGTGCGATATGCATAATAGGGGACAATTACTGGTCGAACTAGAAATTTTTCTTATAAACTTCACCAAGATAACCAGACCCAAACAAATGTATGAACTTAAGTTGTTCTGAATGAACTTTTATCGAGGGAACGTATAGAGATTGGAGAGATATATTCGTGTAATGAGTAATCTTGGTATGATGCGAACACAGAACATTGTGATAAATCAATCTGTATATTATCTCGTGTCTTCGAAAGTGATCGAGAGAGTGACGCTAAAATAAAATTCACAGCTTCACCTGAGAAGCACGCGCGTTTAAAGTGTTAACCAATCACAACCAAACAAAGTAGTTTGACATGAATGGATCACAAAAGGCTTCTATAGTAGGCCTATGTCATTCGAAAAGAACTATACATTTCTTTTGTACCATACACTCTCAAACAGAGTGAGTAGAGTAAATAAAGATTGAATGAATGGTTTACATGGTATATAGCTTGCATTGTACAGTTATACTATAAAAACAGGAGTTATGAGTATACCACATTGAAATAAAACAAGAGAATAAGAGATGAGGGCCCTCAGAATCGTCAAGTAGAGTGATATAACAATTACATGGATGCCGGGCATGTACCCATAGGTACGGGCCCGGGGGGGGGGGGTTCTGCATGCCGAACGTCATTAAGTATTTCCATTTACTTTGGTGCTCATGATCGTAATTTGGATGATGCCCAAGATATTTGAGGCGTGAATACATGTTGTTCTTCTAAAGGCTTGTTTATTACTGTGAAGATCACACCCTAACACTTAATTGTTCTATAAACGACACATGGACAAGAATACTATTCCCATACAGGTTAGTCTAGTTAATTCCTGATGGACCGTATTTCGTTCAGCGTTACGTTGTACATAACACGGTCCGTCAGAAACTATAGACGACATGGATGACATGGGTAGATACTGCCATAATATTCCCAATAGTCACTCAATTTTACTTAGCTAGAAATAATGTCCACAGACTCAAATCTGTCAGCACGTCTCTACTGTGAGTTTGTTGACGCTATTGGCCGGTCAGGTTTGTTAAGAAGTTTCATACACTAGCAATATTTGTGGCCCAATTTTAAACTATTATTGGAAACGATTGTCATGTCATCTAAATCTGTATTACTATGCATCAAACGCGTAGAAATGTGAAACACGTTTAGTGGTGGTGGTATGTAGTGCATAATGAAAAGGCGTACTACGAACATTTATTTCAAAATGAGCCCTGTGATATTACCATCTACGTGCGTCCTAACCATGTAGTTCATATCATAAGCCTGCTTATATATACATACATATATGTATCGAATACACTAGCTACACGTATAGCGTTTATGTACGTATTGATTGCAAGCACGGTAGATTTGAATATTCATTTGTTTACTGCCCGGTTATCGGGGTGAACTCATGAATATATTCTGAACTAAATGCAAATGTATTCAAATCACTTCCGACTTGCAATCTGAACTATTTACAGATCGAGTATAATCCGATTAGACAGGCGCTAATGGGAAAGTACAGAAACGTCCACCTCATCAACATTAAAGTTCAGAAATATATTTGATCTGAACTAAAGTACGGAAAATGTCGTAATCTGTACTATTTTATCTACTAGTGTTAGTCAGAACAGTGAAGAAGTTAATGATTACATGAGTGGTAGTGTATTGATATTTTGCGTCAATACTAAATGATGTTAAATCCGCGGACGGTGAGATTTTTGCAGCCCCAGACGTTTGTGACGAATTGGTGAACTTAGAAATAGAATACACAAGTCGAAAAGTGAAGAGGGCTCCTATCGAATGTCCTGTCCTTCTCAATGCACCTGTTATAAAGGTATAACTTTACGACAGGAGAACACCATTTCGCCTGAATTTGGATTCTCCAAAATCACCCCTCAACACTTTTAAAAACTCTCCCAAAACGTGTATGTCTGTTACACACTGGGATTTCTATAAAATCATTGGTTATTTACCTACCAACTTAATTCTTAACTCTACCTATATCTTGCTGCACATTGTTTCAAAGTTATCTTCGACTCCATTTATGTATTCAATAAATCATACCTCTATAATCAATGCAACCATCGCAATCACAGTGTGCCGCTGTAATACCACAATAATCTGCTGTTGAACAGCATGGGTAATCTGAATCAGGATCACACTGCGCTGGACTTCCATCTTCCAGGGGATAGTTGGGTCCACAACGGAAGTCATCTCTCCATTTCATGGGGGGAACTATTACATTAGACAGAGGAATTGTGCATAAATGGAAATGCATAATGATGAATTGCCCCAAGCGATGTGAAATGTACGAATCCCTATGGGGCAAATAGTATTGCCCATGCCAAACCCTCTTTGGACACTTGCGCTAGATGGAAGGAGCAGAAATTTGTTATTCTCAAAAATCACCCCTCAACACTTTTAAAAACTTTCCCAAAACGTGTCTATCTGTCATACTTGGTTAATTACCAACCTAATTCTTAATTCTACCTAACTCTTGCTGTACACATTGTTTCAAAGTTATCTTCGACTCCATTTATGCATTTAATAAATCAATAAATCATACCTCTATAATCATGGCAATTAGCGCAATCACAGTGTGCTGCTGTAATACCACACCAATCTGCTGGTGAACAACATGGGTAATCTGAATCAGGATCACACTGTGCTGGACTACCATCTTCCAGAGGATAGTTCTGTCCACAACGGAGGTCATCTCTCCATTTCTTGGATGGAACTATTACATTAGAGAGGGAAATGTGCATGAATTGAAAGCGATGTGAAATGTACAAATCTCCATTGGGCAAATGGTATTGCCTATGACAAACCCTCTTTGGACACTGGCGCTAGATGGAAGGAGCAGATATTTGATATTCTCCAAAATCACCCCTCAACACTTTTAAAAGCTCTCCCAAAACTTGTATGTCTGTTATATTCTGGGATTTCTACAAACTCATAGGTTATTTACCAACTTAACTCTTAACTCTATCTAAATCTTGCTGTACATATTGTTTCAAAGTTATCTTTGACTCCATTTATGTATTTAATAAATCATACCTCTATAATCAATGCAACCATCGCAATCACAGTGTGCCGCTGTAATACCACAATAATCTGCTGTTGAACAGCATGGGTAATCTGAATCAGGATCACACTGCGCTGGACTTCCATCTTCCAGGGGATAGTTGGGTCCACAACGGAAGTCATCTCTCCATTTCTTGGGGGGAACTATTACATTAGACAGAGGAATTGTGCATAAATGGAAATGCATAATGATGAATTGCCCCAAGCGATGTGAAATGTACGAATCCCTATGGGGCAAATAGTATTGCCCATGCCAAACCCTCTTTGGACACTTGCGCTAGATGGAAGGAGCAGAAATTTGTTATTCTCAAAAATCACCCCTCAACACTTTTAAAAACTTTCCCAAAACGTGTCTATCTGTCATACTTGGTTAATTACCAACCTAATTCTTAATTCTACCTAACTCTTGCTGTACACATTGTTTCAAAGTTATCTTCGACTCCATTTATGCATTTAATAAATCAATAAATCATACCTCTATAATCATGGCAATTAGCGCAATCACAGTGTGCTGCTGTAATACCACACCAATCTGCTGGTGAACAACATGGGTAATCTGAATCAGGATCACACTGTGCTGGACTACCATCTTCCAGAGGATAGTTCTGTCCACAACGGAGGTCATCTCTCCATTTCTTGGATGGAACTATTACATTAGAGAGGGAAATGTGCATGAATTGAAAGCGATGTGAAATGTACAAATCTCCATTGGGCAAATGGTATTGCCTATGACAAACCCTCTTTGGACACTGGCGCTAGATGGAAGGAGCAGATATTTGATATTCTCCAAAATCACCCCTCAACACTTTTAAAAGCTCTCCCAAAACTTGTATGTCTGTTATATTCTGGGATTTCTACAAACTCATAGGTTATTTACCAACTTAACTCTTAACTCTATCTAAATCTTGCTGTACATATTGTTTCAAAGTTATCTTTGACTCCATTTATGTATTTAATAAATCATACCTCTATAATCAATGCAACCATCGCAATCACAGTGTGCCGCTGTAATACCACAATAATCTGCTGTTGAACAGCATGGGTAATCTGAATCAGGATCACACTGCGCTGGACTTCCATCTTCCAGGGGATAGTTGGGTCCACAACGGAAGTCATCTCTCCATTTCTTGGGGGGAACTATTACATTAGACAGAGGAATTGTGCATAAATGGAAATGCATAATGATGAATTGCCCCAAGCGATGTGAAATGTACGAATCCCTATGGGGCAAATAGTATTGCCCATGCCAAACCCTCTTTGGACACTTGCGCTAGATGGAAGGAGCAGAAATTTGTTATTCTCAAAAATCACCCCTCAACACTTTTAAAAACTTTCCCAAAACGTGTCTATCTGTCATACTTGGTTAATTACCAACCTAATTCTTAATTCTACCTAACTCTTGCTGTACACATTGTTTCAAAGTTATCTTCGACTCCATTTATGCATTTAATAAATCAATACATCATACCTCTATAATCATGGCAATTAGCGCAATCACAGTGTGCTGCTGTAATACCACACCAATCTACTGGTGAACAACATGGGTAATCTGAATCAGGATCACACTGTGCTGGACTACCATCTTCCAGAGGATAGTTCTGTCCACAACGGAGGTCATCTCTCCATTTCTTGGATGGAACTATTACATTAGAGAGGGAAATGTGCATGAATTGAAAGCGATGTGAAATGTACAAATCTCCATTGGGCAAATGGTATTGCCTATGACAAACCCTCTTTGGACACTGGCGCTAGATGGAAGGAGCAGATATTTGATATTCTCCAAAATCACCCCTCAACACTTTTAAAAGCTCTCCCAAAACTTGTATGTCTGTTATATTCTGGGATTTCTACAAACTCATAGGTTATTTACCAACTTAACTCTTAACTCTATCTAAATCTTGCTGTACATATTGTTTCAAAGTTATCTTTGACTCCATTTATGTATTTAATAAATCATACCTCTATAATCAATGCAACCATCGCAATCACAGTGTGCCGCTGTAATACCACAATAATCTGCTGTTGAACAGCATGGGTAATCTGAATCAGGATCACACTGCGCTGGACTTCCATCTTCCAGGGGATAGTTGGGTCCACAACGGAAGTCATCTCTCCATTTCTTGGGGGGAACTATTACATTAGACAGAGGAATTGTGCATAAATGGAAATGCATAATGATGAATTGCCCCAAGCGATGTGAAATGTACGAATCCCTATGGGGCAAATAGTATTGCCCATGCCAAACCCTCTTTGGACACTTGCGCTAGATGGCAGGAGCAGAAATTTGTTATTCTCAAAAATCACCCCTCAACACTTTTAAAAACTTTCCCAAAACGTGTCTATCTGTCATACTTGGTTAATTACCAACCTAATTCTTAATTCTACCTAACTTTTGCTGTACACATTGTTTCAAAGTTATCTTCGACTCCATTTATGCATTTAATAAATCAATAAATCATACCTCTATAATCATGGCAATTAGCGCAATCACAGTGTGCTGCTGTAATACCACACCAATCTGCTGGTGAACAACATGGGTAATCTGAATCAGGATCACACTGTGCTGGACTACCATCTTCCAGAGGATAGTTCTGTCCACAACGGAGGTCATCTCTCCATTTCTTGGATGGAACTATTACATTAGAGAGGGAAATGTGCATGAATTGAAAGCGATGTGAAATGTACAAATCTCCATTGGGCAAATGGTATTGCCTATGACAAACCCTCTTTGGACACTGGCGCTAGATGGAAGGAGCAGATATTTGATATTCTCCAAAATCACCCCTCAACACTTTTAAAAGCTCTCCCAAAACTTGTATGTCTGTTATATTCTGGGATTTCTACAAACTCATAGGTTATTTACCAACTTAATTCTTAACTCTATCTAAATCTTGCTGTACATATTGTTTCAAAGTTATCTTTGACTCCATTTATGTATTTAATAAATCATACCTCTATAATCAATGCAACCATCGCAATCACAGTGTGCCGCTGTAATACCACAATAATCTGCTGTTGAACAGCATGGGTAATCTGAATCAGGATCACACTGCGCTGGACTTCCATCTTCCAGGGGATAGTTGGGTCCACAACGGAAGTCATCTCTCCATTTCTTGGGGGGAACTATTACATTAGACAGAGGAATTGTGCATAAATGGAAATGCATAATGATGAATTGCCCCAAGCGATGTGAAATGTACGAATCCCTATGGGGCAAATAGTATTGCCCATGCCAAACCCTCTTTGGACACTTGCGCTAGATGGAAGGAGCAGAAATTTGTTATTCTCAAAAATCACCCCTCAACACTTTTAAAAACTTTCCCAAAACGTGTCTATCTGTCATACTTGGTTAATTACCAACCTAATTCTTAATTCTACCTAACTCTTGCTGTACACATTGTTTCAAAGTTATCTTCGACTCCATTTACGCATTTAATAAATCAATACATCATACCTCTATAATCATGGCAATTAGCGCAATCACAGTGTGCTGCTGTAATACCACACCAATCTGCTGGTGAACAACATGGGTAATCTGAATCAGGATCACACTGTGCTGGACTACCATCTTCCAGAGGATAGTTCTGTCCACAACGGAGGTCATCTCTCCATTTCTTGGATGGAACTATTACATTAGAGAGGGAAATGTGCATGAATTGAAAACGATGTGAAATGTACAAATCTCCATTGGGCAAATGGTATTGCCTATGACAAACCCTCTTTGGACACTGGTCCTAGATGGAAGGAGCAGAAATTTGATATTCTCCAAAATCACCCCTCAACACTTTTAAAAGCTCTCCCAAAACTTGTACGTCTGTTACAATCTTGCTGTACATATTGTTTCAAAGTTATCTTTGACTCCATTTATGTATTTAATAAATCATACCTCTATAATCAATGCAACCATCGCAATCACAGTGTGCCGCTGTAATACCACAATAATCTGCTGTTGAACAGCATGGGTAATCTGAATCAGGATCACACTGCGCTGGACTTCCATCTTCCAGGGGATAGTTGGGTCCACAACGGAAGTCATCTCTCCATTTCTTGGGGGGAACTATTACATTAGACAGAGGAATTGTGCATAAATGGAAATGCATAATGATGAATTGCCCCAAGCGATGTGAAATGTACGAATCCCTATGGGGCAAATAGTATTGCCCATGCCAAACCCTCTTTGGACACTTGCGCTAGATGGCAGGAGCAGAAATTTGTTATTCTCAAAAATCACCCCTCAACACTTTTAAAAACTTTCCCAAAACGTGTCTATCTGTCATACTTGGTTAATTACCAACCTAATTCTTAATTCTACCTAACTTTTGCTGTACACATTGTTTCAAAGTTATCTTCGACTCCATTTATGCATTTAATAAATCAATAAATCATACCTCTATAATCATGGCAATTAGCGCAATCACAGTGTGCTGCTGTAATACCACACCAATCTGCTGGTGAACAACATGGGTAATCTGAATCAGGATCACACTGTGCTGGACTACCATCTTCCAGGGGATAGTTCTGTCCACAACGGAGGTCATCTCTCCATTTCTTGGATGGATCTATTACATTAGAGAGGGAAATGTGCATGAATTGAAAGCGATGTGAAATGTACAAATCTCCATTGGGCAAATGGTATTGCCTATGACAAACCCTCTTTGGACACTGGCGCTAGATGGAAGGAGCAGATATTTGATATTCTCCAAAATCACCCCTCAACACTTTTAAAAGCTCTCCCAAAACTTGTATGTCTGTTATATTCTGGGATTTCTACAAACTCATAGGTTATTTACCAACTTAATTCTTAACTCTATCTAAATCTTGCTGTACATATTGTTTCAAAGTTATCTTTGACTCCATTTATGTATTTAATAAATCATACCTCTATAATCAATGCAACCATCGCAATCACAGTGTGCCGCTGTAATACCACAATAATCTGCTGTTGAACAGCATGGGTAATCTGAATCAGGATCACACTGCGCTGGACTTCCATCTTCCAGGGGATAGTTGGGTCCACAACGGAAGTCATCTCTCCATTTCTTGGGGGGAACTATTACATTAGACAGAGGAATTGTGCATAAATGGAAATGCATAATGATGAATTGCCCCAAGCGATGTGAAATGTACGAATCCCTATGGGGCAAATAGTATTGCCCATGCCAAACCCTCTTTGGACACTTGCGCTAGATGGAAGGAGCAGAAATTTGTTATTCTCAAAAATCACCCCTCAACACTTTTAAAAACTTTCCCAAAACGTGTCTATCTGTCATACTTGGTTAATTACCAACCTAATTCTTAATTCTACCTAACTCTTGCTGTACACATTGTTTCAAAGTTATCTTCGACTCCATTTACGCATTTAATAAATCAATACATCATACCTCTATAATCATGGCAATTAGCGCAATCACAGTGTGCTGCTGTAATACCACACCAATCTGCTGGTGAACAACATGGGTAATCTGAATCAGGATCACACTGTGCTGGACTACCATCTTCCAGAGGATAGTTCTGTCCACAACGGAGGTCATCTCTCCATTTCTTGGATGGAACTATTACATTAGAGAGGGAAATGTGCATGAATTGAAAGCGATGTGAAATGTACAAATCTCCATTGGGCAAATGGTATTGCCTATGACAAACCCTCTTTGGACACTGGTCCTAGATGGAAGGAGCAGAAATTTGATATTCTCCAAAATCACCCCTCAACACTTTTAAAAGCTCTCCCAAAACTTGTACGTCTGTTACAATCTTGCTGTACATATTGTTTCAAAGTTATCTTTGACTCCATTTATGTATTTAATAAATCATACCTCTATAATCAATGCAACCATCGCAATCACAGTGTGCCGCTGTAATACCACAATAATCTGCTGTTGAACAGCATGGGTAATCTGAATCAGGATCACACTGCGCTGGACTTCCATCTTCCAGGGGATAGTTGGGTCCACAACGGAAGTCATCTCTCCATTTCTTGGGGGGAACTATTACATTAGACAGAGGAATTGTGCATAAATGGAAATGCATAATGATGAATTGCCCCAAGCGATGTGAAATGTACGAATCCCTATGGGGCAAATAGTATTGCCCATGCCAAACCCTCTTTGGACACTTGCGCTAGATGGCAGGAGCAGAAATTTGTTATTCTCAAAAATCACCCCTCAACACTTTTAAAAACTTTCCCAAAACGTGTCTATCTGTCATACTTGGTTAATTACCAACCTAATTCTTAATTCTACCTAACTTTTGCTGTACACATTGTTTCAAAGTTATCTTCGACTCCATTTATGCATTTAATAAATCAATAAATCATACCTCTATAATCATGGCAATTAGCGCAATCACAGTGTGCTGCTGTAATACCACACCAATCTGCTGGTGAACAACATGGGTAATCTGAATCAGGATCACACTGTGCTGGACTACCATCTTCCAGGGGATAGTTCTGTCCACAACGGAGGTCATCTCTCCATTTCTTGGATGGATCTATTACATTAGAGAGGGAAATGTGCATGAATTGAAAGCGATGTGAAATGTACAAATCTCCATTGGGCAAATGGTATTGCCTATGACAAACCCTCTTTGGACACTGGCGCTAGATGGAAGGAGCAGATATTTGATATTCTCCAAAATCACCCCTCAACACTTTTAAAAGCTCTCCCAAAACTTGTATGTCTGTTATATTCTGGGATTTCTACAAACTCATAGGTTATTTACCAACTTAATTCTTAACTCTATCTAAATCTTGCTGTACATATTGTTTCAAAGTTATCTTTGACTCCATTTATGTATTTAATAAATCATACCTCTATAATCAATGCAACCATCGCAATCACAGTGTGCCGCTGTAATACCACAATAATCTGCTGTTGAACAGCATGGGTAATCTGAATCAGGATCACACTGCGCTGGACTTCCATCTTCCAGGGGATAGTTGGGTCCACAACGGAAGTCATCTCTCCATTTCTTGGGGGGAACTATTACATTAGACAGAGGAATTGTGCATAAATGGAAATGCATAATGATGAATTGCCCCAAGCGATGTGAAATGTACGAATCCCTATGGGGCAAATAGTATTGCCCATGCCAAACCCTCTTTGGACACTTGCGCTAGATGGAAGGAGCAGAAATTTGTTATTCTCAAAAATCACCCCTCAACACTTTTAAAAACTTTCCCAAAACGTGTCTATCTGTCATACTTGGTTAATTACCAACCTAATTCTTAATTCTACCTAACTCTTGCTGTACACATTGTTTCAAAGTTATCTTCGACTCCATTTACGCATTTAATAAATCAATACATCATACCTCTATAATCATGGCAATTAGCGCAATCACAGTGTGCTGCTGTAATACCACACCAATCTGCTGGTGAACAACATGGGTAATCTGAATCAGGATCACACTGTGCTGGACTGCCATCTTCCAGAGGATAGTTCTGTCCACAACGGAGGTCATCTCTCCATTTCTTGGATGGAACTATTACATTAGAGAGGGAAATGTGCATGAATTGAAAGCGATGTGAAATGTACAAATCTCCATTGGGCAAATGGTATTGCCTATGACAAACCCTCTTTGGACACTGGTCCTAGATGGAAGGAGCAGAAATTTGATATTCTCCAAAATCACCCCTCAACACTTTTAAAAGCTCTCCCAAAACTTGTACGTCTGTTACAATCTTGCTGTACATATTGTTTCAAAGTTATCTTTGACTCCATTTATGTATTTAATAAATCATACCTCTATAATCAATGCAACCATCGCAATCACAGTGTGCCGCTGTAATACCACAATAATCTGCTGTTGAACAGCATGGGTAATCTGAATCAGGATCACACTGCGCTGGACTTCCATCTTCCAGGGGATAGTTGGGTCCACAACGGAAGTCATCTCTCCATTTCTTGGGGGGAACTATTACATTAGACAGAGGAATTGTGCATAAATGGAAATGCATAATGATGAATTGCCCCAAGCGATGTGAAATGTACGAATCCCTATGGGGCAAATAGTATTGCCCATGCCAAACCCTCTTTGGACACTTGCGCTAGATGGAAGGAGCAGAAATTTGTTATTCTCAAAAATCACCCCTCAACACTTTTAAAAACTTTCCCAAAACGTGTCTATCTGTCATACTTGGTTAATTACCAACCTAATTCTTAATTCTACCTAACATTTGCTGTACACATTGTTTCAAAGTTATCTTCGACTCCATTTATGCATTTAATAAATCAATAAATCATACCTCTATAATCATGGCAATTAGCGCAATCACAGTGTGCTGCTGTAATACCACACCAATCTGCTGGTGAACAACATGGGTAATCTGAATCAGGATCACACTGTGCTGGACTACCATCTTCCAGAGGATAGTTCTGTCCACAACGGAGGTCATCTCTCCATTTCTTGGATGGAACTATTACATTAGAGAGGGAAATGTGCATGAATTGAAAGCGATGTGAAATGTACAAATCTCCATTGGGCAAATGGTATTACCTATGACAAACCCTCTTTGGACACTGGCGCTAGATGGAAGGAGCAGATATTTGATATTCTCCAAAATCACCCCTCAACACTTTTAAAAGCTCTCCCAAAACTTGTATGTCTGTTATATTCTGGGATTTCTACAAACTCATAGGTTATTTACCAACTTCATTCTTAACTCTATCTAAATCTTGCTGTACATATTGTTTCAAAGTTATCTTTGACTCCATTTATGTATTTAATAAATCATACCTCTATAATCAATGCAACCATCGCAATCACAGTGTGCCGCTGTAATACCACAATAATCTGCTGTTGAACAGCATGGGTAATCTGAATCAGGATCACACTGCGCTGGACTTCCATCTTCCAGGGGATAGTTGGGTCCACAACGGAAGTCATCTCTCCATTTCTTGGGGGGAACTATTACATTAGACAGAGGAATTGTGCATAAATGGAAATGCATAATGATGAATTGCCCCAAGCGATGTGAAATGTACGAATCCCTATGGGGCAAATAGTATTGCCCATGCCAAACCCTCTTTGGACACTTGCGCTAGATGGAAGGAGCAGAAATTTGTTATTCTCAAAAATCACCCCTCAACACTTTTAAAAACTTTCCCAAAACGTGTCTATCTGTCATACTTGGTTAATTACCAACCTAATTCTTAATTCTACCTAACTCTTGCTGTACACATTGTTTCAAAGTTATCTTCGACTCCATTTACGCATTTAATAAATCAATACATCATACCTCTATAATCATGGCAATTAGCGCAATCACAGTGTGCTGCTGTAATACCACACCAATCTGCTGGTGAACAACATGGGTAATCTGAATCAGGATCACACTGTGCTGGACTACCATCTTCCAGAGGATAGTTCTGTCCACAACGGAGGTCATCTCTCCATTTCTTGGATGGAACTATTACATTAGAGAGGGAAATGTGCATGAATTGAAAGCGATGTGAAATGTACAAATCTCCATTGGGCAAATGGTATTGCCTATGACAAACCCTCTTTGGACACTGGTCCTAGATGGAAGGAGCAGAAATTTGATATTCTCCAAAATCACCCCTCAACACTTTTAAAAGCTCTCCCAAAACTTGTACGTCTGTTACAATCTTGCTGTACATATTGTTTCAAAGTTATCTTTGACTCCATTTATGTATTTAATAAATCATACCTCTATAATCAATGCAACCATCGCAATCACAGTGTGCCGCTGTAATACCACACCAATCTGCTGGTGAACAACATGGGTAATCTGAATCAGGATCACACTGTGCTGGACTACCATCTTCCAGAGGATAGTTCTGTCCACAACGGAGGTCATCTCTCCATTTCTTGGATGGAACTATTACATTAGAGAGGGAAATGTGCATGAATTGAAAGCGATGTGAAATGTACAAATCTCCATTGGGCAAATGGTATTGCCTATGACAAACCCTCTTTGGACACTGGTCCTAGATGGAAGGAGCAGAAATTTGATATTCTCCAAAATCACCCCTCAACACTTTTAAAAGCTCTCCCAAAACTTGTACGTCTGTTACAATCTTGCTGTACATATTGTTTCAAAGTTATCTTTGACTCCATTTATGTATTTAATAAATCATACCTCTATAATCAATGCAACCATCGCAATCACAGTGTGCCGCTGTAATACCACAATAATCTGCTGTTGAACAGCATGGGTAATCTGAATCAGGATCACACTGCGCTGGACTTCCGTCTTCCAGGGGATAGTTGGGTCCACAACGGAAGTCATCTCTCCATTTCTTGGGGGGAACTATTACATTAGACAGAGGAATTGTGCATAAATGGAAATGCATAATGATGAATTGCCCCAAGCGATGTGAAATGTACGAATCCCTATGGGGCAAATAGTATTGCCCATGCCAAACCCTCTTTGGACACTTGCGCTAGATGGAAGGAGCAGAAATTTGTTATTCTCAAAAATCACCCCTCAACACTTTTAAAAACTTTCCCAAAACGTGTCTATCTGTCATACTTGGTTAATTACCAACCTAATTCTTAATTCTACCTAACTTTTGCTGTACACATTGTTTCAAAGTTATCTTCGACTCCATTTATGCATTTAATAAATCAATAAATCATACCTCTATAATCATGGCAATTAGCGCAATCACAGTGTGCTGCTGTAATACCACACCAATCTGCTGGTGAACAACATGGGTAATCTGAATCAGGATCACACTGTGCTGGACTACCATCTTCCAGAGGATAGTTCTGTCCACAACGGAGGTCATCTCTCCATTTCTTGGATGGAACTATTACATTAGAGAGGGAAATGTGCATGAATTGAAAGCGATGTGAAATGTACAAATCTCCATTGGGCAAATGGTATTACCTATGACAAACCCTCTTTGGACACTGGCGCTAGATGGAAGGAGCAGATATTTGATATTCTCCAAAATCACCCCTCAACACTTTTAAAAGCTCTCCCAAAACTTGTATGTCTGTTATATTCTGGGATTTCTACAAACTCATAGGTTATTTACCAACTTAATTCTTAACTCTATCTAAATCTTGCTGTACATATTGTTTCAAAGTTATCTTTGACTCCATTTATGTATTTAATAAATCATACCTCTATAATCAATGCAACCATCGCAATCACAGTGTGCCGCTGTAATACCACAATAATCTGCTGTTGAACAGCATGGGTAATCTGAATCAGGATCACACTGCGCTGGACTTCCATCTTCCAGGGGATAGTTGGGTCCACAACGGAAGTCATCTCTCCATTTCTTGGGGTGAACTATTACATTAGACAGAGGAATTGTGCATAAATGGAAATGCATAATGATGAATTGCCCCAAGCGATGTGAAATGTACGAATCCCTATGGGGCAAATAGTATTGCCCATGCCAAACCCTCTTTGGACACTTGCGCTAGATGGAAGGAGTAGAAATTTGTTATTCTCAAAAATCACCCCTCAACACTTTTAAAAACTTTCCCAAAACGTGTCTATCTGTCATACTTGGTTAATTACCAACCTAATTCTTAATTCTACCTAACTCTTGCTGTACACATTGTTTCAAAGTTATCTTCGACTCCATTTACGCATTTAATAAATCAATACATCATACCTCTATAATCATGGCAATTAGCGCAATCACAGTGTGCTGCTGTAATACCACACCAATCTGCTGGTGAACAACATGGGTAATCTGAATCAGGATCACACTGTGCTGGACTACCATCTTCCAGAGGATAGTTCTTTCCACAACGGAGGTCATCTCTCCATTTCTTGGATGGAACTATTACATTAGAGAGGGAAATGTGCATGAATTGAAAGCGATGTGAAATGTACAAATCTCCATTGGGCAAATGGTATTGCCTATGACAAACCCTCTTTGGACACTGGTCCTAGATGGAAGGAGCAGAAATTTGATATTCTCCAAAATCACCCCTCAACACTTTTAAAAGCTCTCCCAAAACTTGTACGTCTGTTACAATCTTGCTGTACATATTGTTTCAAAGTTATCTTTGACTCCATTTATGTATTTAATAAATCATACCTCTATAATCAATGCAACCATCGCAATCACAGTGTGCCGCTGTAATACCACAATAATCTGCTGTTGAACAGCATGGGTAATCTGAATCAGGATCACACTGCACTGGACTTCCATCTTCCAGGGGATAGTTGGGTCCACAACGGAAGTCATCTCTCCATTTCTTGGGGGGAACTATTACATTAGACAGAGGAATTGTGCATAAATGGAAATGCATAATGATGAATTGCCCCAAGCGATGTGAAATGTACGAATCCCTATGGGGCAAATAGTATTGCCCATGCCAAACCCTCTTTGGACACTTGCGCTAGATGGAAGGAGCAGAAATTTGTTATTCTCAAAAATCACCCCTCAACACTTTTAAAAACTTTCCCAAAACGTGTCTATCTGTCATACTTGGTTAATTACCAACCTAATTCTTAATTCCACCTAACTTTTGCTGTACACATTGTTTCAAAGTTATCTTCGACTCCATTTATGCATTTAATAAATCAATAAATCATACCTCTATAATCATGGCAATTAGCGCAATCACAGTGTGCTGCTGTAATACCACACCAATCTGCTGGTGAACAACATGGGTAATCTGAATCAGGATCACACTGTGCTGGACTACCATCTTCCAGAGGATAGTTCTGTCCACAACGGAGGTCATCTCTCCATTTCTTGGATGGAACTATTACATTAGAGAGGGAAATGTGCATGAATTGAAAGCGATGTGAAATGTACAAATCTCCATTGGGCAAATGGTATTGCCTATGACAAACCCTCTTTGGACACTGGCGCTAGATGGAAGGAGCAGATATTTGATATTCTCCAAAATCACCCCTCAACACTTTTAAAAGCTCTCCCAAAACTTGTATGTCTGTTATATTCTGGGATTTCTACAAACTCATAGGTTATTTACCAACTTAATTCTTAACTCTATCTAAATCTTGCTGTACATATTGTTTCAAAGTTATCTTTGACTCCATTTATGTATTTAATAAATCATACCTCTATAATCAATGCAACCATCGCAATCACAGTGTGCCGCTGTAATACCACAATAATCTGCTGTTGAACAGCATGGGTAATCTGAATCAGGATCACACTGCACTGGACTTCCATCTTCCAGGGGATAGTTGGGTCCACAACGGAAGTCATCTCTCCATTTCTTGGGGGGAACTATTACATTAGACAGAGGAATTGTGCATAAATGGAAATGCATAATGATGAATTGCCCCAAGCGATGTGAAATGTACGAATCCCTATGGGGCAAATAGTATTGCCCATGCCAAACCCTCTTTGGACACTTGCGCTAGATGGAAGGAGCAGAAATTTGTTATTCTCAAAAATCACCCCTCAACACTTTTAAAAACTTTCCCAAAACGTGTCTATCTGTCATACTTGGTTAATTACCAACCTAATTCTTAATTCCACCTAACTTTTGCTGTACACATTGTTTCAAAGTTATCTTCGACTCCATTTATGCATTTAATAAATCAATAAATCATACCTCTATAATCATGGCAATTAGCGCAATCACAGTGTGCTGCTGTAATACCACACCAATCTGCTGGTGAACAACATGGGTAATCTGAATCAGGATCACACTGTGCTGGACTACCATCTTCCAGAGGATAGTTCTGTCCACAACGGAGGTCATCTCTCCATTTCTTGGATGGAACTATTACATTAGAGAGGGAAATGTGCATGAATTGAAAGCGATGTGAAATGTACAAATCTCCATTGGGCAAATGGTATTGCCTATGACAAACCCTCTTTGGACACTGGCGCTAGATGGAAGGAGCAGATATTTGATATTCTCCAAAATCACCCCTCAACACTTTTAAAAGCTCTCCCAAAACTTGTATGTCTGTTATATTCTGGGATTTCTACAAACTCATAGGTTATTTACCAACTTAATTCTTAACTCTATCTAAATCTTGCTGTACATATTGTTTCAAAGTTATCTTTGACTCCATTTATGTATTTAATAAATCATACCTCTATAATCAATGCAACCATCGCAATCACAGTGTGCCGCTGTAATACCACAATAATCTGCTGTTGAACAGCATGGGTAATCTGAATCAGGATCACACTGCGCTGGACTTCCATCTTCCAGGGGATAGTTGGGTCCACAACGGAAGTCATCTCTCCATTTCTTGGGGGGAACTATTACATTAGACAGAGGAATTGTGCATAAATGGAAATGCATAATGATGAATTGCCCCAAGCGATGTGAAATGTACGAATCCCTATGGGGCAAATAGTATTGCCCATGCCAAACCCTCTTTGGACACTTGCGCTAGATGGAAGGAGCAGAAATTTGTTATTCTCAAAAATCACCCCTCAACACTTTTAAAAACTTTCCCAAAACGTGTCTATCTGTCATACTTGGTTAATTACCAACCTAATTCTTAATTCTACCTAACTCTTGCTGTACACATTGTTTCAAAGTTATCTTCGACTCCATTTACGCATTTAATAAATCAATACATCATACCTCTATAATCATGGCAATTAGCGCAATCACAGTGTGCTGCTGTAATACCACACCAATCTGCTGGTGAACAACATGGGTAATCTGAATCAGGATCACACTGTGCTGGACTACCATCTTCCAGAGGATAGTTCTGTCCACAACGGAGGTCATCTCTCCATTTCTTGGATGGAACTATTACATTAGAGAGGGAAATGTGCATGAATTGAAAGCGATGTGAAATGTACAAATCTCCATTGGGCAAATGGTATTGCCTATGACAAACCCTCTTTGGACACTGGTCCTAGATGGAAGGAGCAGAAATTTGATATTCTCCAAAATCACCCATCAACACTTTTAAAAGCTCTCCCAAAACTTGTACGTCTGTTACAATCTGGGATTTCTACAAACTCATAGGTTATTTACCAACTTAACTCTTAACTCTATCTCAATCTTGCTGTACATATTGTTTCAAAGTTATCTTTGAGTCCATTTATACATTTAATAAATCATACCTCTATAATCAATGCAACCATCGCAATCACAGTGTGCCGCTGTATTACCACACCAATCATAGGGTGAACAGCATGGGAAATCTGAGTCAGGATCACACAATGTTGGACTACCATCTTCCAGGGGATAGTTGGGTCCACAATGGAAGTCATCTCTCCATTTCTTGGGGGGAACTATTACAATTCATTAGACAGAGAAAATGTGCATAAATTGAGAGCGATGTGAAATGTACAAATGTCAACGGGGCGAATGGTATTGCCCATGACAAACCCTGTTTGGACACTGGTCCTAGATGGAAGGAGCAGAAATTTGATATTCTCCAAAATCACCCCTCAACACTTTTAAAAGCTCTCCCAAAACTTGTATGTCTGTTACAATCTGGGATTTCTACAAAATCATTGGCTATTGACCAACTTAATTCTTAACTCTATCTCAATCTTGCTGTACATATTGTTTCAAAGTTATCTTTGACTCCATTTATGTATTTAATAAATCATACAACTATAATCAATGCAACCATCGCAATCACAGTGTGCCGCTGTATTACCACACCAATCATAGCGTGAACAGCATGGGTAATCTGAATCAGGACCACACTGTGTTGGACTACCATCTTTCAGGGGATAGTTGGGTCCACAACGGAAGTCATCTCTCCATTTCTTGGGGGGGGGGGGACTATTACAATTCATTAGACAGAGAAAATGTGCATAAATTGAGAGCGATGTGAAATGTACAAATGTCAATGGGACGAATGGTATTGCCCATGACAAACCCTGTTTGGACACTGGTCCTAGATGGAAGGAGCAGAAATTTGATATTCTCCAAAATCACCCCTCAACACTTTTAAAAGCTCTCCCAAAACTTGTACGTCTGTTACAATCTGGGATTTCTACAAAATCATTGGCTATTGACCAACTTAATTCTTAACTCTATCTCAATCTTGCTGTACATATTGTTTCAAAGTTATCTTTGACTCCATTTATGTATTTAATAAATCATACAACTATAATCAATGCAACCATCGCAATCACAGTGTGCCGCTGTATTACCACACCAATCATAGGGTGAACAGCATGGGAAATCTGAGTCAGGACCACACTGTGTTGGACTACCATCTTTCAGGGGATAGTTGGGTCCACAACGGAAGTCATCTCTCCATTTCTTGGGGGGGGGGACTATTACAATTCATTAGACAGAGAAAATGTGCATAAATTGAGAGCGATGTGAAATGTACAAATGTCAATGGGGCAAATGGTATTGCCCATGACAAACCCTGTTTGGACACTGGTCCTAGCTGGAAGGAGCAGAAATTTGATATTCTCCAAAATCACCCCTCAACACTTTTAAAAGCTCTCCCAAAACTTGTATGTCTGTTACAATCTGGGATTTCTACAAAATCATTGGTTATTGACCAACTTAATTCTTAACTCTATCTCAATCTTGCTGTACATATTGTTTCAAAGTTATCTTTGAGTCCCTTTATACATTTAATAAATCATACCTCTATAATCAATGCAACCATCGCAATCACAGTGGTCCGCTCTATTACCACACCAATCATAGGGTGAACAGCATGGGAAATCTGAGTCAGGATCACACAGTGTTGGACTACCATCTTCCAGGGGATAGTTGGGTCCACAATGGAAGTCATCTCTCCATTTCTTGGGGGGAACTATTACAATTCATTAGACAGAGAAAATGTGCATAAATTGAGAGCGATGTGAAATGTACAAATGTCAACGGGGCGAATGGTATTGCCCATGACAAACCCTGTTTGGACACTGGTCCTAGATGGAAGGAGCAGAAATTTGATATTCTCTAAAATCACCCCTCAACACTTTTAAAAGCTCTCCCAAAACTTGTATGTCTGTTACAATCTGGGATTTCTACAAAATCATTGGCTATTGACCAACTTAATTCTTAACCCTATCTCAATCTTGCTGTACATATTGTTTCAAAGTTATCTTTGACTCCATTTATGTATTTAATAAATCATACATCTATAATCAATGCAACCATCGCAATCACAGTGTGCCGCTGTATTACCACACCAATCATAGGGTGAACAGCATGGGTAATCTGAATCAGGACCACACTGTGTTGGACTACCATCTTTCAGGGGATAGTTGGGTCCACAACGGAAGTCATCTCTCCATTTCTTGGGGGGGACTATTACAATTCATTAGACAGAGAAAATGTGCATAAATTGAGAGCGATGTGAAATGTAAAAATGCCAATGGGGGCAAATGGTATGTGCTCTGCCATTGCGGTATAGAGCACTGCCTTAGCAGATTGATACTCACCGAGTTATATATATATATATATATATATATATATATATATATATATATATATATATATATATATATATATATATATATATATATATATATATATATATATATATATATATATATATATATATATAACTCTGTTAGTATCAATCTGCTAAGAGAGTGCTTTATACTGCAGTGGCGGAGCGTAATAGTTTTTGTAGTACTGGAACTCTTTCTTGGTTGTAACTCGAAGTTTCACGCATTTTGCGATCATCAGACAATCTCTACAATATGTGATGATCGCACAATGCGTGAAACTCCGAGTTATGTATGTATGTATGTATGTATGTATGTATGTATGTATGTATGTATGTATATGTATGTATGTATGTATGTATGTATGTATGTATGTATGTATGTATGTATGTATGTAGTATTGTATTGAGAGTATCACCGTAGTGTGGTTGCTCTAGCAACGAAGCCGAATAAGAAACAACTTGTGACTAGGATACTAATTATGTAATACATCACACACTGTGACACTGGTATCAGATATTTGTGATATGTAATTTAAATGAGGTTATTTTAATGTATTATAATGTAATATCGCATATTTCTGCCCAGAATCAAGATTGAAAGATAAAACACTGCTGACTAAGTATCTCAAAGTACAGCCCAATGTGAGACCATTATTAAAAAGAACGCATATATTCGTAAAGATATTTTTCATTATTATGTATGGACGCAGAAGTTGATTTCTACTGTTAGTTTAATGTAGTGTACCATACTGTACACTTTCGCTAGGTGTTCCCTAGATTCAGAAATGTTGCTGGTAGATTAATATGGTTTGGCGGAAGTCTTAAAATAACTACAGACGAGTATGCAGTCTAAAGACTAGGTAGCAAATTGCGTAATATTAATGTCTTGCTGCATAGCCTTGTTCTGGCGTACGCTGTCACGATGGTAGATTTATATGGTTTGGTGGAAGTCCTAAAATAACTACACACGAGTATGCAGTCGAAAGACTGGGTAGCAAATTGCGTAATATTAATGTCTTGCTGCAGAGGCTCGATCTGGCGCACGCTGTCACGATGGTAGATTTATATGGTTTGGTGGAAGTCCTAAAATAGCTACACAAGAGTATGCAGTCTAAAGACTGGTTAGCAAATTATGTAACATTAATATCTTGCTGCAGAGCCTCGTTCTGGCGTACGCCTTCAGGATGGTGGTCTTGTCAACATCGTGTGAGGACTACATGGAAGTTCCCGTGGCTTACAATCCTGTAAATCGTGTTTTGACTAAATATCCAAGGTAATTTTTCTTATTATGTATTAATAAGCTCATACAATGCGTACTTATATTGAATAAATGTTATGACAGGAAATTTGCAAGTCGTCAAATTACGGTTGATGCTAATGATTGTGGTTGTGCTGTGTCTGTGTCGAACTTTGTCCTTCTGGCTAGGAGCGTTCGTTGCGATGCTTGAAAAAAAAAATTCAGGACTAAATGTTTAGTTTATAGTCATTATCTGTGCCAAATGTGGTGTCTCTACCTTATGTGGTCTATATTTTGTACAGATTTTATTCTGACCTTGCAAGTTCTCAAGTTAATGATTGTGGGTACCTACGTACGTCTGTGTTGAATTTGCCGTTGCTGGCAAAGTGGGTTCATAATGTTCGAAATATCACAAAAGTTTGAAGACTAAAATCGTTGTTTATATCTATTATCTGTGCCAAATTTGAAGTCTTTACCTTGTGTTGTCCATACATCGTACGGATGTCAATTTGACGTGTAGTTAGAAAATTACTTAGACTGGGATGTAACCATATACCTGTGATGTAATAGTGTACCGCTACCGTGTGTGTACGCTTGGGGCTGCGATGGCCTTGAATGTATCTGTGCAGTATCTCAATAGCATTAATAAAGGGTCGTAAAATACTGTATTAAACTCGTCAAACTAATTTAAATGATTTGAATTTTTTTTCTTCATATGACTACTCATAGAATATACAATCGCTGATCTATGTTTTGTTTTGCTGTGGAGAATGTGTGTGTGGGTGTGTGTTTTCTTCTGCTTTTAGTAATTTCTGTTGTTGTGTTTTGAGTAAGTCGACAACTGGATCACAGCCTCCCACAGTATTTAGTCTCGAAAAAACGAAAGAGCAAAAAGTTATACCAAAACTGCCAAACGAGTGTGTGGAGTGACGATGTTGTATTTTCTCTCGAACTAGATAATACAGTGATACATGAACTTCGATGTCATTTTTGCCCTGATTTTAATGATTGGCATGCATGCATGTAATGTAAAGGAGTCACATTGTATTTTCCCGCCAAAATAAGAAACGTCACAAACATATGCATTCAGGGCTTGTTTTGGTGTTTTACATATAATTCCTTTGTCGTTGGTATTGGTAGCAAATTTACAAAAAATAAAATGTTGATTACATGAGGTTCTGCGCTAAAATCTAGCTCTTTTCTCAGGAAAATATGTCAGTGGCACAGTGTAATATATACGTCTGGTTGACGGCCATATTGATTATTACAAGTGTGATTTCTATCGGCCGTTTTTCATGGAATTATGCCTTGAAACGACCAAAATCAAACAAAAAACAATAAATATATGATGTAAAATTTCAAAAAATTCTAATTTTGAAACATAGTGACCATGATTCTGTAATTCATACAGATGTCAATTTACTGAAAATTGAGTTAACGAACACAGAACAGATCATGTAAAAGTCACTAAATTACACTATTCATGTTCAAATTTTGCATAACAACATACCTACCTTCATAAAAAAGACAGTCGATAACCTAAAATACTGTAACGACTGATAAAATCCTCTATTTCTTGAGCGAAAAAAACCAAGTCAGGTTCTCCAACGGTCACTGCAGCATGCAATGCATTGATAGCGTCTCGGATTTGGAGGGACATATCATTAACATATTAAAATTCGTACCCCATTTAAATTTAATAGCCTGTATCACAGACAAGTAATACTTGTCTGTGCCTGTATGGACTGGGTATCGAGTGCAGTAGTCAGTATGAAGGACTTTCTAACTAACATATATCATACCATCATATGATTAGGTGTATTGACACTGCCGAAACTCAACGATGCTCAAAAACCGATTGCAATGGTTAGGGTACAAACTGAACAGTTTCAACATACCCAACTTTCAGTTGACATGCTTTGTGGGCAGTTTCAACATACGCAACTTTCAGATGACATTCTTGGGGCATATAAAGCATATCAAAGGGAAGGTTTCTCGACAGTAAGACCGTGTCGGGTTCAATTCGTCAATATCTCAAGTCCGTTATCATTGATTCAAACATATAATGAGTGCGTGACTAGTGTATATTCATCGAAAACTTCACAAACAAACCTTTATATTGTTTTAAGTATTCTATTAATCATAAATTGAGTAAATTGGTTAGAAACAAGTCGTGTGGTCGGTTTGACATGACTCACGAAATCATTAACCATGTCAATCATTCCACGTGTCATATAAGAAAACAAAAATGAATCAAATATTGTCTTTTTCAGAAAACCAACCATGGATATTTTGACATACCTGCTGCTGCTGCTTGGGTAATGACAAGGAACACAGGGAAAAGTGCGACGGTGAATTTCATCTTCGCCAACGTTCTGTTGTCACACACAACAGAGTACAGCGAATGTTTGTCCGGCACTCAATCTGCAAATATGAAACAAAAATCAACACGCCGTCATCTACTCATGGAATTATCTAGCGTAAAATAGTATTTTCCAAATGGTTTTTTGTGATATTGTTTGCGGCTTTTTGGTGAAGAAATTTAACTTCCAATACGCCTTTTACACAGTCTCAGATTCAGAGCGGATTCATCAAATATATAATTGCAAACAGAATGATATTTGACAATCCTGGAATTGAGAACATGATACCGATTCCTTGTTCTGTACCTGAATAGATATATTCCCACCAGAAATAACATTCATACTAAAAAGTTACTTATTCGCCAAACTAACACTGTTAGTGATTCGGTCGCTCTTTTTTTTCAAAAGATAGCGTATATGTACATGTGACTTCCGAATTATGACCTCTGCATTTTATTTTGGTTCGATTTTTTGGTAAATCCGTAGCATTTGATTTCAAACCTTTCAATTTTTAACTAAAACTTTGCCACATGGAAGCTTGTTCTTTGTATTGTTGACAATCGTTGAAAAAAATGTGATTGTTCAGCTTATTCGTTCTGTCAATAAAATTACCATTTTCATGTTTGATGACAATTTCGAAACATAAGATAGACACATTTTGAGATAAAGTTTATCCCTAAAAAATTTGCGCGTGACAATGTTATATACTATCATAGCATTTTATCTTCCTACGTATGTATATCTTTGTGCCCAATCGACAGAGATGGTAACGTTTTCGTCAGAATAAAAAGCTAATGAGCTCAAATGTTTCAATTTGAATCGCTACGTTACCATCCTCACTGCAGATCCTTCAACAATGTACTACGGAAATAAATATCTACAACACAAACTTAAACTTTCTTTTTAAAAATTTTAAATATGTGTAATTTTTTAACTATCAACTTACCTTAACGGACTGCAAGGGTGGTTGTGCTTGGTGCCTACCTACCCCCTTTTTATATACAGTAGTTACATTTAAAAATAGTTACACTTCATAGGGAATAGGGAACTTGCAAACCCGCCATTTTGAATGTTACATCATTTGAAATTTGAAAATAGATACTAATGAATTAGTATTGTAAACAATGTTGATATATTGTTTGTAACCACAAATATCAATCCATAGTCATCCAGACAATTGCTGTAGGTTCATTTTATCAGTAGCATCAGATTAGGTAATACGATAACCACATATAATCTCATAGTCCTTTGCATCTGAGCATGTCCTGTCTGGATTGCAAGTTCCCTATTGGCCCGGACTGTATAACAGTTACATGCGTGCAGTGTAGGGTGAGTTAAATGGATGAATTAATTGTCTGTGTCGGCAAATTATGCATTCTACTCATTAATCCTAACGAGCAATCTCATTGGTAGAACCTAAATTCAGATTTGTTTTGTAAATGTTATATTCTTTAATTTGCAATGCCATAATCTACCATGTATGGGTACTAATTGATAATGGCATGGACACACACACACACACGTTATAGACATTACGAGAAAATGACATATTATAGCACGTTATAACGATTCAGACACACAGACACACAGACCCCCCCCCCCCCCCACACACACACACCTGTTAGGCGAAACAAATAATGAATGTGTGTTTCCGATAACATGGCCTCAGAAAATAGCCTAGGTAGGTCGGGATTTCATTTCATTTTATTTAATCTTTTTAATTTTGCTTGTTGGTATTTTTGAAAAATAGACCAAAACCATACGAAATGTCGGTCAGAATACCACTTCTGTGATAATTTGATGAAATATGTACAGGTATCGCTGAGGAAGAAAACAGACGTACATGAAGGTTAAGAAGACAAAGAATTTCTTGACTTTTTTGTTTTAAATGTTTAAAAACAATATTAGGGTCAGCGGCTTATCAGAAAGACATTTTTTTTATTTAACAGACAGAAGACTAAATTTTGACATTACTTTAGTTTTTTTCATTAAATATGTGGTCTGTTTGACATTAAAAGAGATCATATGAATGGATTAACGCATTGTAAAGGGTACTTCTGTACCTTTAAATAGAATGATAGACTTGTTACGTATGGGGAACACGTATAGTTAATGAAATCGAGACTTAGTACCCGTAGATGTATGTTAGCTGATCGTAGGTATGGCAAACGTAGGTTCAAACAATTTCAGAACGGTTGTTCAAGAATAGTGATACTACATGTCAACTATGTGACTAAAAACTAAATTTACATGTAAATTGGTATAGAGAATGACATTTTGGCGTTTCTAAAAGTGGCATACTTAGACAACCATCATATCTTTGTTGATTTTGAAGCCGATGTTGCAGAGTTCTATATGTGTACAGTGATAATGAATGCATGACACTTTATGCATAACTACGATAATCCTTGATCGGGTTGTCGGTTAAATTGTCTAAATATATCCTTTTGATTTATAAATAATCTCATAACTCACAAACACTTTTTTGGAATTTGTTTTTATCCTTTCAGCATACAATTGGAAACCATGATGTGCGGATCCATCTTCAGTCGCTTGGTTTTATCACTAATAGTGATTTTATCACAATAGGCTTGGGCGAGTTTTGGAAAAAAAAGGAGCCAGATAAAAATGTATGTATGTATGTATGTATGTATGTATGTATGTATGTATGTATGTATGTATGTATGTATGTATGTATGTATGTATGTATGTGTGTGTGTATGTGTGTGTGTATGTATGTATGTATGTATGTACAATGTACGTACGTACGTACGTACGTATGTATGTATGTATGTATGTATGTGATTTGCTTTCACCACAATGTGATGTCCATTTCCTATGATGTGCTGTGCTCTCATCACAACGTGATGGAAATTTGCATTGATTTGATAGGCTATTACCATAACTTGTCTAAAACAGAATTGCCGTCCAGCAGTCAGTTGGATCATATCATAACACATATTAATATGTATACATACATACATACATACATACATACATACATACATACATACATACATACATACATACATACATACATACATACATACATACATACATACATACATACATACATACATACAGACAGACAGACAGACAGACAGACAGACAGACAGACAGACAGACAGACAGACAGACAGACAGACACACAGACACACATACAGACACACACACACATACATACATACATACACACATATACATACATACATACATACATACATACATACATACATACGTACGTACGTACGTACGTACGTACATACATACATACATACATACATACATACATACATACATACATACATACATACATACATACATACATACATTTTTATCTGGCCCCTTTTTTTCCAAAACTCGCCCAAGCCTATTGTGATAAAATCACTATTAGTGATAAAACCAAGCGACTGAAGATGGAACCGCACATCATGGTTTCCAATTGTATGCTGAAAGGATAAATACAAATTTCAAAAATGGTCTACCACATCAGCGTTCTCGCCATATTAGTAACCATATTAAAAAGAAAAAAAAAACAGTGAGAGGAAACAGTATTTAAAACTTTATATGAAACATACAGAAAATAATATTAGAAATCCGGAAAATCGCGAGAACAAATTGATTATTTGTCATTTTTTCCTGTGATTATATCTCAAATTGACCTCTAAACAGTGTGTGAAGTAATCTCTCCGAACAATAAGAGTGGTGATTGTTTTAGCGAAAGGACCAAATAACTAACAATTTCAAAATCGCCATGCGCAAGTTTGCGTATAATGTTTCGAGATATTTTGATTTTCAGATAAAATGGTCTCCGAGGCACATTCTACCTCATACGACTTGCCTTGAAACGGGTAGTTTAAGCATACACAGTGGAGGGGAAAGTATGCGTATCTGTGGTTTAAACAGACAGTCGGGATGAAACACATAATGATATTCCTTAGTACAGACTGATTACCTGGCAGACTTTCCTCTTGAAACATGCAGCCATGTACGTTGGTCGTATATAGCTTGGAAAGCAAATGTGGTTCCGCAGTAAACAGACAAGTTTGGCACCAGAGTATATAACAGCGGGTACTCGGTAACGTGTGATGTCAACAGCAACCGGTACAAATTAATATTGTTGGGGCAGGCAGCTCAGAGCAACAGTCTGGTGTATAAACAGTTTGCCAAAGTTGAAAATTTGAGTTGAGTATTTATAAGAAAGCACATCGATACCATATATAAACAGCAATATGTACGCTGTTTTCGAAAACACCAACATGAAAACCATTTAATGGCTCATAAAAGCCTCTATTTAGTTGATCTCTCTATATGATTCCACGTGACCTTCCTAATACTGCAAGTAGGTCTAGCATTGCACAATAGCCAACAATTACCCTTAAATTACAATAACACACATTTATTGATAATCATTCTCTACCAAAAAAGTGTTTGTGAGTTATGATATATTTAGACAATTCAACCGACAACCCGATCAAGGATTATCGTAGTTATGCATAAAGTGTCATGCATACATTATCACTGTACACATATAGAACTCTGCAACATCGGCTTCAAAATCAACAAAGATATGATGGTTGTCTAAGTATGCCACTTTTAGAAACGCCAAAATGTCATTCTCTATACCAATTTACATGTAAATTTAGTTTTTAGTCACATAGTTGACATGTAGTATCACTATTCTTGAACAACCGTTCTGAAATTGTTTGAACCTACGTTTGCCATACCTACGATCAGCTAACATACATCTACGGGTACTAAGTCTCGATTTCATTAACTATACGTGTTCCCCCATACGTAACAAGTCTATCATTCTATTTAAGGGTACAGAAGTACCCTTTACAATGCGTTAATCCATTCATATGATCTTATTTAATGCCAAACAGACCACATATTTAATGGAAAAAAACTAAAGTAATGTCAAAATTTAGAGTCTTCTGTCTGTTAAATAAAAAAATGTCTTTCTGATAAGCCGCTGACCCTAATATTGTTTTTAAACATTTAAAACAAAAAAGTCAAGAAATTCTTTGTCTTCTTAACCTTCATGTACGTCTGTTTTCTTAACCTTCATGTACGTCTGTTTTCTTCCTCAGCGATACCTGTACACATTCCATCAAATTATCACAGAAGTGGTATTCTGACCGACATTTCGTATGGTTTTGGTCTATTTTTCAAAAATTCCAACAAGCAAAATTAAAAAGATTAAATAAAATGAAATGAAATCCCGACCTACCTAGGCTATTTTCTGAGGACATGTTATCGGAAACACACATTCATTATTTGTTTCGCCTAACAGGTGTGTGTGTGGGGGTGGGGGGTGGGGGGTCTGTGTGTCTGTGTGTCTGAATCGTTATAACGTGCTATAATATGTCATTTTCTCGTAATGTCTATAACGTGTGTGTGTGTGTGTGTCCATGCCATTATAAATTAGTACCCATACATGGTAGATTATGGCATTGCAAATTAAAGAATATAACATTTACAAAACAAATCTGAATTTAGGTTCTACCAATGAGATTGCTCGTTAGGATTAATGAGTAGAATGCATAATTTGCCGACACAGAAAACTAATTCATCCATTTAACTCACCCTACACTGCACGCATGTAACTGTTATACAGTCCGGGCCAATAGGGAACTTGCAATCCAGACAGGGCATGCTCAGATGCAAAGGACTATGAGATTATATGTGGTTATCGTATTACCTAATCTGATGCTACTGATAAAATGAACCTACAGCAATTGTCTGGATGACTATGGATTGATATTTGTGGTTACAAACAATATATCAACATTGTTTACAATACTAATTCATTAGTATCTATTTTCAAATTTCAAATGATGTAACATTCAAAATGGCGGGTTTGCAAGTTCCCTATTCCCTATGAAGTGTAACTATTTTTAAATGTAACTACTGTATATAAAAAGGGGGTAGGTAGGCACCAAGCACAACCACCCTTGCAGTCCGTTAAGGTAAGTTGATAGTTAAAAAATTACACATATTTAAAATTTTTAAAAAGAAAGTTTAAGTTTGTGTTGTAGATATTTATTTCCGTAGTACATTGTTGAAGGATCTGCAGTGAGGATGGTAACGTAGCGATTCAAATTGAAACATTTGAGCTCATTGGCTTTTTATTCTGACGAAAACGTCACCATCTCTGTCGATTGGGCACAAAGATATACATACGTAGGAAGACAAAATGCTATGATAGTATATAACATTGTCACGCGCAAATTTTTTAGGGATAAACGTTATCTCAAAATGTGACTATCTTATGTTTCGAAATTGTCATCAAACATGAAAATGGTAATTTTATTGACAGAACGAATAAGCTGAACAATCACATTTTTTTCAACGATTGTCAACAATACAAAGAACAAGCTTCCATGTGGCAAAGTTTTAGTTAAAAATTGAAAGGTTTGAAATCAAATGCTACGGATTTACAAAAAAATCGAACCAAAATAAAAATGCAGAGGTCATAATTCGGAAGTCACATATACATATACGCTATCTTTTGAAAAAAAAGAGCGACCGAATCACTAACAGTGTTAGTTTGGCGAATAAGTAACTTTTTAGTATGAATGTTATTTCTGGTGGGAATATATCTATTCAGGTACAGAACAAGGAATCGGTATCATGTTCTCAATTCCAGGATTGTCAAATATCATTCTGTTTGCAATTATATATTTGATGAATCCGCTCTGAATCTGAGACTGTGCAAAAGGCGTATTGGAAGTTAAATTTCTTCACCGAAAAGCCGCAAACAATATCACAAAAAATCATTTGGAAAATACTATTTTACGCTAGATAATTCCATGAGTAGATGACGGCGTGTTGATTTTTGTTTCATATTTGCAGATTGAGTGCCGGACAAACATTCGCTGTACTCTGTTGTGTGTGACAACAGAACGTTGGCGAAGATGAAATTCACCGTCGCACTTTTCCCTGTGTTCCTTGTCATTACCCAAGCAGCAACAGCAGGTATGTCAAAATATCCATGATTGGTTTTCTGAAAAAGACAATATTTGATTCATTTTTGTTTTCTTATATGACACGTGGAATGATTGACATGGTTAATGATTTCGTGAGTCATGTCAAACCGACCACACGACTTGTTTCTAACCAATTTACTCAATTTATGATTAATAGAATACTTAAAACAATATAAAGGTTTGTTTGTGAAGTTTTCGATGAATATACACTAGTCACGCACTCATTATATGTTTGAATCAATGATAACGGACTTGAGATATTGACGAATTGAACCCGACACGGTCTTACTGTCGAGAAACCTTCCCTTTGACATGCTTTATATGCCCCAAGAATGTCATCTGAAAGTTGCGTATGTTGAAACTGCCCACAAAGCATGTCAACTGAAAGTTGGGTATGTTGAAACTGTTCAGTTTGTACCCTAACCATTGCAATCGGTTTTTGAGCATCGTTGAGTTTCGGCAGTGTCAAAATACACCTAATCATATGATGGTATGATATATGTTAGTTAGAAAGTCCTTCATACTGACTACTGCACTCGATACCCAGTCCATACAGGCACAGACAAGTATTACTTGTCTGTGATACAGGCTATTAAATGGGGTACGAATTTTAATATGTTAATGAGATGTCCCTCCAAATCCGAGACGCTATCAATGCACTGCATGCTGCAGTGACCGTTGGAGAACCTGACTTGGTTTTTTTCGCTCAAGAAATAGAGGATTTTATCAGTCGTTACAGTATTTTAGGTTATCGACTGTCTTTTTTATGAAGGTAGGTATGTTGTTATGCAAAATTTGAACATGAATAGAGTAATTTAGTGACTTTTACATGATCTGTTCTGTGTTCGTTAACTCAATTTTCAGTAAATTGACATCTGTATGAATTACAGAATCATGGTCACTATGTTTCAAAATTAGAATTTTTTGAAATTTTACATCATATATTTATTGTTTTTTGTTTGATTTTGGTCGTTTCAAGGCATAATTCCATGAAAAACGGCCGATAGAAATCACACTTGTAATAATCAATATGGCCGTCAACCAGACGTATATATTACACTGTGCCACTGACATATTTTCCTGAGAAAAGAGCTAGATTTTAGCGCAGAACCTCATGTAATCAACATTTTATTTTTTGTAAATTTGCTACCAATACCAACGACAAAGGAATTATATGTAAAACACCAAAACAAGCCCTGAATGCATATGTTTGTGACGTTTCTTATTTTGGCGGGAAAATACAATGTGACTCCTTTACATTACATGCATGCCAATCATTAAAATCAGGGCAAAAATGACATCGAAGTTCATGTATCACTGTATTATCTAGTTCGAGAGAAAATACAACATCGTCACTCCACACACTCGTTTGGCAGTTTTGGTATAACTTTTTGCTCTTTCTTTTTTTCGCGACTAAATACTGTGGGAGGCTGTGATCCAGTTGTCGACTTACTCAAAACACAACAACAGAAATTACTAAAAGCAGAAGAAAACACACACCCACACACACATTCTCCACAGCAAAACAAAACATAGATCAGCGATTGTATATTCTATGAGTAGTCATATGAAGAAAAAAATTCAAATCATTTAAATTAGTTTGACGAGTTTAATACAGTATTTTACGACCCTTTATTAATGCTATTGAGATACTGCACAGATACATTCAAGGCCATCGCCAGGGGGGACGATGCCTGTCACGTGACACGCTATCGCGTCAGCGCAATGAAGCTCAGTATTGATACACTGTCGAGTGCACTTCCTGCCTACCCCTAGCACTGTGTACTACCGGATACAAATTCGCTGTTGACAACAGATTGACAAGGTACGTACATTTTCACGTTTCATACGTTTTAAATTCGTCTTTCCTTTATTTTTGCCATCGTAATTTATTATGTGTACTGGTACCAAATCAGATCGAAAAGTATTCAGCGACGTCACCGTGTATACCATACCGTACGTGTACATGCCGGCCTGCAGTTCATTGTATTTGTAGTTCGGTATATACGCGATATACGGTAGGTCGCGGTCGTGAAAAAAGCACATGGATATTCCATTTTCTAGAATGAACTTCAAGGCAGCATTTGTTGGATACCTACATGTCCATTGATAATTAATGACTGTGATAGTTGTGACATTCAACGCCCAGCAAGCGATGTCTACGTCTAGTACGCTAGTGTGCAAGCTCGAGGTCAGGTGATCAGTGCACTACGCCTGGCATAACGTACCGCACCCGCCCATAAGTTTACGTTCTTTCTGTGTTCTCTGTCTTGCCGTACTTACTGAAAAATGAAGTTTCATTCGTGTCGACAAGTAAACTATGTAGTTGTTTAACATTTTTACATGTGTATTGTTTCAGATACGTGCTGTTCCCAGTGAAATGAAACTTCGACGCATTTCTTGCAGAGAGAGTGAGGAGTACTCCCGTCAGAAATATTATGTGATCGCTGCATAATGTATCCAGGGTGGCCCTAGTTATACGACAATGACACGAAAAAATGTATTATATAAAATAAAATAAAAATGTGAGATTTACGGTGTTTTTTTTTTGTATTTATAACAGCATTTCTGGCAAAGTGGTTTGTTCGAAAGTGTATGGTACTATTACTAGTACAACGTTACATTAGGGGTAGACCATTCGATATCCTGGGGGGGGGGGGGGGCTTGGAAGATTGGTGGAGAGTCATTATTTTTTTCCCCACCTGCTTGCCTGAGCATTATTTTTTTTCTCCTTCGCCTATGCTGGCAACTTTTTTTTTCTTTGCTTCTTTGAGATATCCAGATTTTTTTTTTACGTCAACGTTGAACACCTACATTTGTTGCCACAATTTTCTGTGTGGTTTTCACACAAGGTAATACAGAGAGTAAAAAGATGCTGTTCTATAACACACAGATATTATTTAGAAAACTACATATTTCACACGTTTGATTTTCAATTAAATAAACATCATTGACAGTTTTTATGCCATGGTATGATGACACACTGAAAATACAAATCGGAAACTTGATTGGTGAGCTCAGACATTTAGATAGACCGGTCAGTTTCTCCAGCTTGGGGGGATGGGGGGTGTCAGTGTTAATTATTTTCCATTGGGCCAACAAAAAGTCACTGACCCCATGAATAAAGTTTCATAGCATCTGACAGTAAGCTGTAGAGGAAGAGCTTTAAGACTGGGATATGTGTACCTCTTGTGTGAGTGTGTGTGAATGGGGGGGGGGGGGGTTCTAGGGGGTCTCCCCCGAGAAGCCCTGGAGGATTTTTACTTCTAAAGGCAATGTTTAGGCCATTCACAGACACTTGCAGACAATAATTAAGTTCTTTTACAAAATTACCGTTACAAAACAGTCAAGTTCACTTTTGCCCCAAAGTGCAAGATAAGTGAAGCACTGATTGTGAAACAGCCAAAAAATTACATGTAACTAGTGTGGTAGCTAGGTAATACATGTATTATATGTATAATTGTATGTATAGTTATGTTTGAACCCTTACATGAAGTAATATTTAAACCATTTATGAAAGAAACAGAGACAAGAACAAATATATATATGTACCACAGGCTAACGAAACTGACTGGTCCCTGACATGTGTTTGAAACTGTTCGTCATGATTTGACAAGTGTCTTGGTTGAAGAGATACGAGCAGGTTGAACAGTATACTCGAACCTGTGCATCATTTCCCTATCAAGATATTTTTTTTTCTAGCAGCAGTGGTCCATCTTTTTTTTTCCATCACCAACTCGTATCCGGATTTTTTTTTTCCAGCAAATCCACTTGGCATCTTTTTTTTTTCCCGAAATCTTCCAAGCCCCCCCCCCCCCAGGACATCAAATGGTCCACCCCTTATAGGAATATGACGAGGCGTGCGTCGCCATCTTGAAATTAAGACAGTTTCGACTACTCTTTGATGCTACCGTATAGTCATTATTCGTGGAGCACTTAGTGGTGGCAAGATATAACGTAAATTATCATGAATCAAAATGTATGATTTTTTTCATTGAATACATGGTGTTCTTCTGTGAAAAAAACATCGGAAAATAGCGTTCGTCGAAAGCTCTGACCAAGTAGTTTGACCTGTCTCCTGCATTCGAACATAAATAATTTCACAACTGGACGTTTTTGATATTATTTAAGCAGTTTGGGATGATGCTTTATAGCTTTACAACAAATGTGGAATTTTTCTTGAGAAATTATTTACATATACACTCAAAATTCATTGATACTCGCTTGTACTAAGTTGTAGTGCAGCGGGGTCACGCTCTATTGTTCTAGGGGTCAAACAATATCACGTGGTAGGTATCGTCCCCCCCCCCCCCCGGCCATCGCAGCCCCAAGCGTACACACACGGTAGCGGTACACTATTACATCACAGGTATATGGTTACATCCCAGTCTAAGTAATTTTCTAACTACACGTCAAATTGACATCCGTACGATGTATGGACAACACAAGGTAAAGACTTCAAATTTGGCACAGATAATGGATATAAACAACGATTTTAGTCTTCAAACTTTTGTGATATTTCGAGTATTATGAACCCACTTTGCCAGCAACGGAAAATTCAACACAGACGTACGTAGGTACCCACAATCATTAACTTGAGACCTTGCAAGGTCAGAATAAAATCTGTACGAAATATAGACCACATAAGGTAGAGACACCACATTTGGCACAGATAATGACTATAAACTAAACTTTTAGTCCTGAATTTCTTTTTTTCAAGCATCGCAACGCTCCAAGCCAGAAGGACAAAGTTCAACACAGACACAGCACAACCACAATCATTAGCATCAACCGTAATTTGACGACTTGCAAATTTCCTGTCATAACATTTATTCAATATAAGTACGCATTGTATGAGTTTATTAATACATAATAAGAAAAATTACCTTGGATATTTAGTCAAAACACGATTTACAGGATTGTAAGCCACGGAAACTTCCATGTAGTCCTCACACGATGTTGACAAGACCACCATCCTGAAGGCGTACGCCAGAACGAGGCTCTGCAGCAAGATATTAATGTTACATAATTTGCTAACCAGTCTTTAGACTGCATACTCTTGTGTAGTTATTTTAGGACTTCCACCAAACCATATAAATCTACCATCGTGACAGCGTACGCCAGAACAAGGCTATGCAGCAAGACATTAATATTACGCAATTTGCTACCTAGTCTTTAGACTGCATACTCGTCTGTAGTTATTTTAAGACTTCCGCCAAACCATATTAATCTACCAGCAACATTTCTGAATCTAGGGAACACCTAGCGAAAGTGTACAGTATGGTACACTACATTAAACTAACAGTAGAAATCAACTTCCGCGTCCATACATAATAATGAAAAATATCTTTACGAATATATGCGTTCTTTTTAATAATGGTCTCACATTGGGCTGTACTTTGAGATACTTAGTCAGCAGTGTTTTATCTTTCAATCTTGATTCTGGGCAGAAATATGCGATATTACATTATAATACATTAAAATAACCTCATTTAAATTACATATCACAAATATCTGATACCAGTGTCACAGTGTGTGATGTATTACATAATTAGTATCCTAGTCACAAGTTGTTTCTTATTCGGCTTCGTTGCTAGAGCAACCACACTACGGTGATACTCTCAATACAATACTACATACATACATACATACATACATACATACATACATACATACATATACATACATACATACATACATACATACATACATACATACATAACTCGGAGTTTCACGCATTGTGCGATCATCACATATTGTAGAGATTGTCTGATGATCGCAAAATGCGTGAAACTTCGAGTTACAACCAAGAAAGAGTTCCAGTACTACAAAAACTATTACGCTCCGCCACTGCAGTATAAAGCACTCTCTTAGCAGATTGATACTAACAGAGTTGCTGGCAAAGTGGGTTCATAATACTCGAAATATCACCCTATGATTGGTGTGGTAATACAGCGGACCACTGTGATTGCGATGGTTGCATTGATTATAGAGGTATGATTTATTAAATGTATAAATGGAGTCAAAGATAACTTTGAAACAATATGTACAGCAAGATTGAGATAGAGTTAAGAATTAAGTTGGTAAATAACCAATGATTTTGTAGAAATCCCAGATTGTAACAGACATACACGTTTTGGGAGAGCTTTTAAAAGTGTTGAGGGGTGATTTTGGAGAATATTAAATTTCTGCTCCTTCCATCTAGGACCAGTGTCCAAACAGGGTTTGTCATGGGCAATACCATTCGCCCCATTGACATTTGTACATTTTACATCGCTCTCAATTTATACACATTTTCTCTGTCTAATGAATTGTAATAGTTCCCCCCAAGAAATGGAGGGATGACTTCCATTGTGGACCCAACTATCCCCTGGAAGATGGTAGTCCTACACTGTGTGATCCTGACTCAGATTTCCCATGCTGTTCACCCTATGATTGGTGTGGTAATACAGCGGACCACTGTGATTGCGATGGTTGCATTGATTATAGAGGTATGATTTATTAAATGTATAAATGGACTCGAAGATAACTTTGAAACAATATGTACAGCAAGATTGAGATAGAGTTAAGAATTAAGTTGGTAAATAACCGATGATTTTGTAGAAATCCCAGAATATAACAGACATACAAGTTTTGGGAGAGCTTTTAAAAGTGTTGAGAGGTGATTTTGGAGAATATCAAATTTCTGCTCCTTCCATCTAGGACCAGTGTCCAAACAGGGTTCCTTCATGGGCAATACCATTCGCCCCATTGACATTTGTACATTTCACATCGCTCACAATTTATGCACATTTTCTGATTCAGTGATCCTGGTTCAGATTACCCATGCTGTTCATTAGTAGATTATTGTGGTATTACAGCGACACACTGTGATTGCGATGGTTGCAATGATTATAGAGGTATGATTTATTAAATACATAAATGGAGTCGAAGATAACTTTGAAACAATATGTACAGCAAACATTAGGAAGAGTTAAGAATTGATTTGATAAATAACAGCACATTTTCTCTGTCTAATGTAATATCTCCCTAGAAATGAAGTGATGACCGCCGCTGTGGACCCAACTATCCCCTGTCCGATGGTAGTCCAGCACAGTGTGATCCTGTTTCACTTTCCCCACTGTGGTCATCATTAGATTGGTGTGGTAATACAGCAGCACACTGTGATTGCGATGGTTGCATCGTTTATAGATATATAATTATTATGCAAATATTGTAAGCTTACTTGGGAAAAGGTTATTCATTAATCATTCAGTATTTTCTTTATTGGAGAGTCTAATTATCGGAATAAAGTATCTGCAACAAACGGAATTAATATTTGTCATTTAATCACTCGCCCTCTTTGTGAATTTAAGCAAGCTAGAGATGTTTAAACTGTCGCGTTTATCTTTAATTTTTGTTAGGCATTGATTTTTATCTTCCTTAAGGTGTTATAGTAGGGATGAAAAGTCTTTCAGTCTGTCTGTCCATCTCACCACTTCTTAATTAACGGCAGGCCTATTTCAAACGAAATTGGGTGTACATTGTACATGATCATTAATGAGCAATTAACATAATTTACATTGCCACTAATTAGTTTATAGATTGCATGCGCATGGCACAACTGTACCAGATGTAAACTGAGCGCCTCCCGTAAGGGAAGCACCAATTATTAAAATAAAACTATAAAAAAAAGTGGTATAAAGAAATTTGTATTGCTGATGAGAACTATGAAATTGGTATACACCATGATAATTTTTATTTCTGAACGATGTATACCGTACTACATTTGTATATGTGTGAATGTTCGAAGAGCATGAAGTGAACTGTAAGTTTACGTAATGTGTTCGATCCTGTAACGAAGCTGAAAAAAAGTGGTTTCAGTTTGAATTGAGTTATTGAAATGGTGACATGGGTCTTGTGATGTGGTGTATTTATTAATTGCTTCGGTTGTGAAGGAAGATGCTTCTCCGGAATGGCCATGCTATTGATGGAGACCTTGTGTAATGAAGTCTATTAATAAGTAACCAATGTCGTGTATAAGTAATGTCTAATGATAATATTTCGTAGTTTCTAAACTCAATTGAGCAATATAATGTGTTGAAGCCTCAAATGGGCAATATATATATTTGTTTCCTCAAATGGGTGATATATTTACACTTCCTCAAATGGGTGGTATATGAATACTTTTTCCTTTCAATGCTCTTTTTCCTTTCAATGCCCAAAAATGATCTAGTATTTTATCCTGTAAAAGAAAATAGAAAAGAAAAATTAATATGTTGGAGCTTGGGAAAGGTTGAGAGAGACAGTCATTATCACTATATACAACTACTACTTTGTTGACTGTAAACTCCAAATTATGATATCTAGAAAGTGAGTAAATATACCTTCAGAACTGACACGTTACAACTGAATTTCTTTGTTTATTGCAAATGGGAATATGAATGGGCCAGTACACAGAGTTTATACATGCTCAAATAGTGTTTAGACACCAGTATAAAGTCTACATTTTCTAAAAAAACAATAAACAAAATGACAAATGGATGAATACCTATTTGTTATTAATATATAAGTATTTCTGATATTGATAGTGGAATTGATTTGGAAATGATACTGCCATTATAGGATTGATTTTTAACTAAACCACTCTTTTATGTTATGTTATGTTGTTGTTGTTGTTGTTATGTTGTTGTTGTCATCATCATTGTTGTTGTGTATGTAGAGTAATAAGTTACAGTATAATCTTATATTAAGTGCAAAAATCGTAGCTTTCATTTAATTGAAACACTTTCCTATTCTTTTATATATTTCTTTTTGTGTGGGTCAGTACAACTCAAGGCAAACACCCAGGTTTACAAATGTATGTATGTATGTATGTATGTATGTATGTATGTATGTATGTATGTATGTATGTATGTATGTATGTATGTGCGTGCATGCATGTGTGTATGTATGTATGTATGTATGTATGTATGTATGTATGTATGTGGTGGTGGAGTAATGTGTGTGTGTGTGTGTGGGGGGGGGGTTGTTAAATTATTGAGCAAAATATAACTGTGCATGCCCAAATTTGCAATACAAACATTGTACTTTAATAAATTATTCCAAAATTAAATACAAGTGTATCAGGATGTAATTATTTAAATCATGAATTTATGGGATCAAAATTGTGTGATATTGAGAATACAATATTTTATTGTTGTCATTGTTTTTGGAATCACTAACAAGATCTATAAAAAGTTACTAATCTAGTACTGAACAGCCAAGTGTAACCTTGGTCAACTTATATCCACATAATGAAGCACATTATTTTTGTGATAAATCCAAAACCCTTTACTTTGTACAAGTCTGTGAGATGCAAAACAAAACAGACTCATACCCGTCCCACAATAAAATAGATGGCATCATATCTCCCACCCCAAATTTAAACTATGTTCAAGTCAAATTGTGTCAGCTTTTAATTCAGGTAGAGCTTTCGTCTAACAAATGTACATAATTAATAGTAATGCCATCAACTAGCAGCTATGCAATAATTTTTTACCTCCTGTTATAATTTTGAACGTTTTTCCTTCTATTTTTGAGCCTTCCAAACAATACAATTCCAGTAACATAGATGAAATTACGCTGAAAAATAGCTATAGTTATGCTGGCAAGTCTCTATTACTGACACAACCCTCAACGAAGGGAAGGAAGGGACGACTCACTTCGTATGCAAGCAGGACTAGGGTTAGACTTAGAGTGAGTATGTTCGATTTTATGCCAAGCGAGGCGTAATTTAGCTAAAAACCCACTCAACTTTGCAATTTAGATGTGAATCGCTTCTATTTGCGTTTACATTGTAGGATTTGGTTCACGCCGAATTCAATGTCACAAAAATAGAAGAAGCAGCCCCAAAATCACAGCAAACTACTACAAATTACAATACGTGTATATACTGTCAACATGATCGTGTCATGGACGCCATCTTGCCATATTACACTCATGGTTTGCTACGTTCAGCCGAGTCTTCATTGCATTCTCTCACGGAATTGAACTTCGTAAAGGTATAACTCAATTGAAATGTAGACACTAGAGCCAAAGGGAAGATCTAAAAAATATGTAGTAATAGTATTTGTATACTCACCAAACGTTTCGGATTTGGTCTGCTCGATCCGCTAATTTGGGCAGACTAGAACGGCGAGTATAAAGTTGGCGTCAGATTCAGATTCAGATTCAGATAGCGTCATATTGAGCGTCTTATTACGCACCTGATGCTGGATATGGCGCTGAATATGACGCTAGCTGAATCTAAATATGAAGCCAACTTTATACTCGTCAGACTGGACGCAACATCATAAAACCATTGACAGTGACCGGCCGCTGAGGGCAGCCTTCCGAGTTTACTCAAATTAATATAGCGTAATTATATTATATTAATTCATATTGTCTTAACAGTTTAAAGTACATGAACAAATGTATTTTGTTATGTTTGATGAATATACTAATTTTTATTGAAATCGAAGTATGGAGTCTTAAGATATTGCTTAATTATTTGATTTCATTAATATGCAAATTTCTCTAATTAAACATTAACCGATCTGGCTCAAAACCTAATCAGGTCTAGCTATTACCCTAAGGATTATATATTCCAAATTTCATTACAATTGAGCCAGCCGAATTTTAGAAAATGATGACACAGACACACAGACAGACAGACGGACAGACAGACACACAGACACACCTTCCCCTTTTAATACCTCCCGTACCCTTACGGGAGGTAATAAAATGATGGAAACTCTTATTACGTTTTGACCTATCCCAATTTGAATATTGACCCAATGATCTAAACGTTGCACACCGCGATAAACCATATCTGCGGGCAATCTTGCTGGAGAATTCGCCAAGATAAATCATACGATCTCTTCTTCGATCAAAAATGAATATTTTCTATATAAATATTTCGATAAGCTAGAGATGTTTAAACTGTCGCGTTTATCTTTAATTTTTGATAGGCACTGATTTTTATCTTCCATAAGGAAGGTGATAGTAAGGATGAAAAGTCGTTCAGTCTGTCTGTCCATCTCACCACTTCCTAATTAACGGCAGGCCTATTTCAAACGAAATTGGGTGTAAATGATCATTAATGGAGAGATGATTTCCGTTGTGGACCCAACTATCTGGAAGATGGTAGTCCAGCACTGTGTGATCCTGATTCAGATTACCCATGCTGTTCACTAGTAGATTATTGTGGTATTACAGCGGCACACTGTGATTATTAAATACATAAATCGAGTCGAAGATAACTTTGAAACAATATGTACAGCAAGAGTTAGGAAGAGTTAAGAATTGATTTGGTAAATAACCAGCACATTTTCTCTGTCTAATGTAATATCTCCCTAGAAATGGAGTGATGACCGCCGCTGTAGACCCTGACTGACAGACTGAGTAGCAAGTTTGCTGCCACAATGCAAATGAGAAAAGTAAATATGGTTACATTGAACTCTGTACTCGATTCTTGAATTGTCAAATTTCCGACATTGATTTGCTTCATTCAAGACCCTTCAAAATATTTGGATTGTTTATATTAAAAGGCAGCTATATAAGTTTCCGTCCATATTTGATTTTTAAATTTGGAAAAACCAATCAATTTTGAGAGCCATGGAAATTCACTTTATTGTGGCATGCATCACATAATTCTTGAACTGAGTGCTACATAAGGATGATGGAATAAACGAGTTGTATAGAATCGAAGTACAGACCTGTACATGTATTATGCTTACCATGAAGTATTTAAACTTTCCGATGTTAGCACAGTACTGGCACTAGCGATGATGTTAGGAGGGTTTGAAATTCATTTTTATTATTTGCCATGGAAACGAGTGTCTGGTATGTAGGGGATCGCAAAGGCCAAGTGAAGTTGAGACATGCTGTCACATGGTCTTCTTGTTCATTTCCAGATTCGTCGCAAGACTGCATTCAGCTCCAGTTTATGCAGCTTCCGACTCTCTTTTCGATGTTTGGAATATAATTCATTCAGATTTGATAGACAATACAATGAGTGAAGCCATCAAAGAATGACCACTCTAAACAATCATTTACTATTTTCAAATGATACCAATAAGAGATCCTAACATTTGTTCTGCAAATGTACGTGTATATGTCTGTAAATTTGAATAATTTAAACAATTACACCTGTACCACGACATTCTTAGATTGATATCACATAGTCCTTTCAGGTTTCTAGATACTTTGGCCATAGGCCCTCTATATGGTCTATAGTTTGGCACATGTTTTTGCCAATTGAGGGGTATATCTTATAGCCAAGATGTTTGCATTCCAGCAATTATCACCTGTGGGAACAAAACAACTCAATGCTTAGATTACCCTTACGGAAGGTATTCAGTTTATAAAATCTGGGTGATGATGGTTTTGTGTTCATTAACATACAAAACGTTAAACTCCTGCATTCGACATACACATACAAAGTAAAACGTGACTATCACATTCTTTTGTGTGTGTGAAGAAGGAGAAGAATAACAGTGTAACGCGTATCATGCTAGGCACAACATTAGTCAAGTTCTGTGTATACCGTATGCTTGTAATGCTGTCACTTGGTAAATTGTATCATGTACTGATATTATATTCTGGCATTCGAGAGAGAAATTAGATAAATAAAATTTAAAACTGTAAGTAAATGTATGTACTTGTACTATTGTTACGGATGACAGAATACAACTTTTTAATATTCGCTAAGTTTTGATGTTTTGCGAGGTCACCGTGAACTCTCAGCTGTCATGAATTAATACTTTAATAGAACAAATGTTTGCATTTCTCGAATAGTATTCTTGTAAGATGACAACATTATGTCATTATAAGATCAACAGTGTCAAATAATGACTGATTACAGACAGTTGGAAGGACGATGACGTGATCACATTGTTTAGCTAGTTTTCATATTTGTCAATAACATTTGTATTGAATTAAGGCGACGGCAATACTTCCGTTTTAGTCATTTATGGTGCTGATTATTTAATCACCCAATCGTTTGAGTATTGTATATTTTATTTTTATAAGAATTAAATGATATACAAATTATGGATTCATTCTTTGGAAGTTGGAACTGAAGGCAACAGCTAGGCCTAGACAAGGAGTTTCGATCTGCTTCGTGGCCACTTCTAAATAACCAAGATTAATCATGAACATTGTGTGTAGTCCAGTACCGTAGCCTGCGGGGGGGGGGATTTTTTTTTTTTTTTTGGGGGGGGGAGCAAGAAAAAGTGACTTTTTGAATACATAGCAATTTTATTAAAATCGTTATTTACGTGATGATTCCCAGCCTGCGCGATTTAAATTGATGGTTCACTAAAGTCAAAAGTGACTGTACACTGACTCCTCGCTAATATGTATCTTATATCGCTATTGCACGCTGGCTTAACTTTGAATAAAGGAATGTGTCCAGTTAAAAAGTGTAACTTTTAAAAATTCTTTGTGCGGGAAAGTACAAAAGAAGTTAACATGCACTGTGCATTTTCCGAGAGTAACAGTAGTCTTGAAAGTCTCCTAATTCATTTGAATATAGCAAATCGCAATAATGTCAGAGAGTGGAACTCAAAAAAAAAGACGGAAAAAGTCGTTCAACGTGAGGTCGCCTGTTGCATGCAGTGACTCCGAAGATGCACTCGACCTCGTTTACATCTTGTTCCTTATAATAGAACATTTACTGATAAAACGGCAGATCTCTTTTTGTAATATTTGGTGGCCCTGAAAACTATTAAACTAGGTACGCAATTTAAGATACACTCTTTAAAGATCCACTTTCAATAATTGTGTTCGGCGTTGTCTTTGGTTAAAATGTCGTTTGATATAATTATCTCATTGCACTAACACTAACGTTATTACACAATTCATTTTGAAGCGACAACTTGCTATGGAAAGAATGGCCCTGAATTTGTTGTGTTACTTATTTGAGAAAGCACCATCCAATTTCTTTTTTATTTAAAAGTTTGAGTGTTTATACTTTGAATGTGATATCTTTTCGGCAACTACTTTGATAGATGTCGTTAGGTTTAGAAAAAATGAAAAAGCTGTTCAACCTACCCATATATTTTTTGGTGATAGGCAATATATCCTCATGCGGGCTTCGCATTTGTTTCAAAATTAAGGATATTTCTTTATATCTTCTGAATAGTACATGTAACAATATACATTTGAGTCTATTCCAAATTATATAATATCTTATGCAGTGGTTTACTTGGCTCTGCAGATGCATACAAGCATGGATTGAGATTAAATTAAGCTGTTGCATATCCAATGTGCACTAAAAAGAATTGAGCAAATGTTTACGACCATTGGAATGGGCTGACCAGTCATAGGGCCATCAAAGTCTGAAAGTCTTGAAATGTTTTGCTCTTTATTCGTGATTTTTTGGAACCAAATTAAACTTCAGGAGAAGTCATTTACCAAGTGCACACCCGCAAAATATCTTTCAGCTTTGCCACAACAAAATACACTTCCAGATAATAGCATTATTGTTTCAAATCTGGTATTTTATTACCATATTCAAGTATTGTAAGACTTTAAATTATGTCTATGGTTTGATATTTTATGCCTCTAAATGGCCTCCCACACTGTCTTATTTTTCTTATTTATTATTCATTTGAGATGTCTACAGGATTACCCCATTTACAGACACTCTGGAATTGGAAAGACTAAAATACATACAATATTTACAAAAATAGTAAAAATAGAAATAAAATAAATTAAAATTTCAATTTGTTTCACCTTTGGAGTTGTCTCGCCAAACAGTAGCAATCAAGGTGATAATTATCTTTTTCCCAGAACAAGATGGATGATGTCTGGCAAAGTACCTCTCTGTATAGGTTAGAGCTATTTAGAGCCATATCTGTATGCGTGTGAAATCCACATCCTGTGGAAAGTAATCTTATTCAGAGTATTATTGTTGTTGGCTATCACTGTTATTTTAATGTATCATATTGTACCACATGATTTTATATTTCCACTTTAGTGTAGGTGACAGAAGGGGTAGCTAAAATAATGCTGGAGTTTCATTTGGCGGTGCTTAACAATTTTTGAGGAGAGAGGCTAGGGTGTGAGGAGCTACAACATTTGTTTAACCGTACATTGTTTACATTTCCTAACTGTAGCTATGCAGACAAATTGCAAGAGGTAGTATCAAACTCGACCTGAAATATTTTGCTATCATTATATATAGTTTGTTTTATCCTTGTCAAGCATTGTGGAAAAATGAAATTCTACCTACCTACCAACCTATCCAATATGATGGGTTAGGTTGCCTGTTGACCATTTTTTTTATTTTTTCGAGCCTTACATATGATATTTAATTGCGTATGCTAAAATAGATATTATGTAAATTGTGTGCAAATTTAGGTAAATTAGCCACTTTTCTAAATTTTAAATGCATGATTGCACCAAGACAAAGTTCTGCCCCCTGGCAATTTTGTCAGGCTACGGCCCTGTTAAGTCTGAGCCAATTCCCTAAAAGTCGATCCCGTGTACGGAGTGGAGAGAGAGAGGGTAACATTGAAGGAAATCCTCGTATTTTCTACTAAAAGGTGACGTGCACGGTGTATACGCCATCCCGAGACGTCTTCATCACACAGGCCGCGTGTTTTCTACAGTAATGTAAACACCTCTAATTACGTTTAGTAACGCTCTAACTTTCGAGCAATCAACCCGGAGAAATGTTAAAATTCAGCCAATAAAATTCTAAATGTGAATAGATACACTGTTGATCTTATAATAACTTAATGTTGTCAACCCAGCCATCCTACAATCGCAATTATATAGTGTAACAAATTGGGTGGGGGTAACCTCTACTGTTAATGTAACCCTCCTTCCGGGTTGTCCGTGGCCGAGCGGTTAGCTCGTACACCTCTTACCTCTGCAGCCTGGGTTCGAACACACCAGGTGTCAGCTTGGTTTCATTAAATTTACCACACTGCAAGTAAGAAGAGTTTCATTCAGTTTGACTCTACCGAATAACACAGGTTTTCCCCGGGTACTCCGGTTTCCTCATGCATTAACACTGAACATTTCTCCTGTTATTGGGCAATGCCTGTTGGATGGTTAATAAATAAATAAATAAATAAAGATGTTTGTACTTATTGTGATTAATCTAAATTGTGGTTATGATACGGCAGAGAGCAGATAAACGTAGACCACGCTACACTATTACGAGCATGCACCAACAACTCTGTAAATTATGTGTACTAAACCCTGGCTTTTGAGCAAAAAAGAAAGAGACAAATCAATTCATTACTAAGTAATTTTTATTTCTTTTTAATGATTATTTTGGGACAGCAGGGACGACGCGATAGCCATCAGATATTTTCTTCAAAAGTGACGTAAACAGCGTAATGCTTGTGTAGAACCAACAACAATGTATGTGTCGGCGATCTTCTCGCATACAAATCATACTGCATTTTGGGTAATCTGACGTGCCGTGAGAGAGCTCGAGAGAGACACAGAAAGAGACAGAGAGACAGAGAGAGAGGGGGGAGGCATACATGTACACAAATACATACACGGATGGTTGTTTTTGAAGCAGTTTTGTGATAAACACCATGACGTATTTGACAACAAAGTTGGCAACGACAACCTTAACCAGGCTCAGTAAGTTTTGATTTCAGAACTTGTGATCGTTACTCTGCCACAGCACGTGGTAGTCATATTAAAACAGGAAGGCGGTATAATTAGGAACCGTTTATGACTACCCCTTGCTGTGATGAAGTTACATGACAAGTTCTCAAATTCATTATCTTTTCGAAGTTTACAGAATTATATGCTATATGCATACTACTGACACTAGCAGGTGACATCGCTGTCGTTCATCAATTCGACAACATTTTGATGACAGGTCAAATCAAGTTGTAATAACACCACTACGGTCTCCTATCCTGATCAGGGACACATAAATTTCCATTGGTAGACTTATGGCATCACTGTATCATGCATGATTTCCTAGATCACTAGTTACTGACTGTGTTTGACTGAGGACACATTCTTCTCGTGCATGCGATGTGTTTATCTTGCCAGTCGGTGTCCATTACGGTACTGACTATGATATATGTAGGGCTAGAGCTTGGCTGCATTTCCTATACTAATATTATTTCAGTCCATGAATGGTGGTATGACAGGCAGGGTCCATCAGTCAGGTTCGTTGCTCGCTGTTCAGCATGATGGCCTCACTGTCGTAGTTCTGCATTGCCGTAGTTCTCTGTGATCTAGCAACTTCACGAGAGCCTGTGGGTGTCGTCCAAAGAATTGTGGGAAAACTTCACTTCCACCACCATTTCAATAAGTTTGCGGTGTGAAAAAAATATGTTGTCATGTCCACAGAGAGTTTGTATACCTTTACTGAATAAATAGGCCAGTTGAAACTAAACAGCGCCCTCAGAGACAAAGAGTTGCACATACATATTGAAAATAAATGTAACTCATACAATCAAATTAAGTTTTGACTGTTCTTAGGATTTAACATTTTTATACAAAGTATTTTAGTTTACACTTGAAAAATAAAATAATCCTTTAAAGAATTAAAAGTTTATTCTTGGGGAAAGAAATGGGCCTCACTAAGTAAACATCTTGTTATGCAAATAAATTTCCTGCTCTGGAAAAAAAATATTTGGGCCTCTCTAAGTAAAAACTTGTTATGCAAATAAATTTTCTGCTTTGTAAAAGGAAGTTTTGTCTGTAATACAAATTTGAACTTTTTGCTTTGATATTTCTATTTTGAAACAAAAAAAAATAATGTTTTGTCCTATAAAAGAAAAAAAAATATCCTTGTACTAAATAGTTTGCTCTCAAAAAATTAATCATTTCTTCCACAAATGTATTGCTTCTATATCACCTGTGGGCCACCGTAGTGTGCAAACTTAGAATGTGAAAGACACTATAATAAAAAATAGCAATGGTTTAAATAATCTTTCTACACACATGAAAAATGCAATTAATTAAAATAGAAATATTTTGAATATCAATCCTTGCTGATTTACATATTTCGTCATCTTTCTTCTCTCTTCTATTGGTTCATTGCAAATTGAATTCATTGTGAGGTAGTTCTGCGCAGTGTCCATAATTTCTGTACTAGTTTGCACATCGCTTAGTGTTTGATTGGTATGATAACCTCCAAGAACATAAGAGATAAAGCAATTGTCGCGGTAACTGGTTTCCCTGGTAATTAAAAGACTGCGGGTGTTTTAATTTAGATAGGAGAAGTATGGACAAGATGTCGTTCTTTAGTCAATAAAGAGAGGGTTATATACAGCTGAGAACTAGCCAGGGAAAGAAGGTAAGAAAGTTTTATATCACTACAGAAAATCATTTTTCAATCGATCAACCAAACACTCAACTAACCAGGCAATCAATCAATATATCGATCAATCAATTACACACTTACTGCTCCTTGTGAAGGGAGCAATGGATAGAATCTATATCTATTCGAATATGCATAGTATTCATAGCTTGATGTACTTTAACCCACCTCTTGTCTCTTTCCCAATGGTAAGTATATCAAATATGTGTAAATGTGTCAACATTGTATCGTTCATGGACAGCACAGCACATACACATCGTTTATCAATGTAAGTGCGCCCTTTGGCGCCCAATGGGGGGGGGGGGTAACTGTTATGGTTTTGTCAGATATTAGTGTTTTCATTTCAAAACGTAGTGTAAACACAGCCTTAGGTAAAAAAAAAACTCGAGAGAGCCAACTCAAAAGGCAGGTGTTCACTAGTAAATTCAAGTCTTGTCTGTAATGAAGAACTTCTGTATTCACTTGGAAGATACATTCATTATATGGATGTGGTTTGCATCTTGTAAATTAGACTAATTCGTTACGGCTGGTGGTAAGAATGAAAGGGTGTAAAATGTGTGAAGAGAAATTAGATTTGCAGTTTGCTAGCTCTGGCGGGTACTAGGCATATTATGGAAAATAATGAGTTAATTGATAACATGGCCAAATATATGGCAGAGGTAAAGTGGACCACATGCGTCTTTCTTCTTCTCCTCCTCCTTCATCACACCACCCCTCTTTCTAGTTCGTGTTGTTGTTGTTGTTGTTGTTGTTGTTGTTGTTGTTGTTGTTGTTGTTGTTGTTGTTGTTGTTATTCTTCACACACACAAAAATTTGTGATAGTCACGTTTTACTCTGTATATGTATGTCGAATGGAGGAGTTTAACGTTTTGTATGTTAATGAACACAAAACCAGATTTTATAAACTGAATACCTTCCGTAAGGGTAACCTGAGCATTGAGTTGTTTTGTTCCCACACATAATAATTGCTGGAATGCAAAAATCTTGGCTATATGGTATACCCCTCAATTGGCAAAAACGTCTGCCAAACTATACACCCTATGGAGGGCCTATAGCCAAAGTATATAGAAATCCGAAAGAACTTTGTGATATAAATCTAAGAATGTAGTGGTACAGGTGTAATGGTTTTTTAAATGAAATTATTCAAATTTACAGAGATACGCATACAGACATATACATGTACATTTGCCATGCATACAGAACAAATGTTAGGATTTCTTATTGGTGTCATTTGAAAATAGTAAACGTTTGTTTAGAGTGGTCATTCTCTTGATGGATTTCCATTATTGTCTATCAAATCTAAATAAATTATATTCCAAACTTTGAAAAGAAAGTTGGAAGCTGCATAAACTGGAGATGAATGCATTCTTGCGACGAATCTGGAAATGAACAAGAAGACCATGTGATGGCATGTTTTAACTCCACCTGGCCTTTGCGATCCCTACATACCAGACACACGTTTCCATGGTAAATAATAAACAAAATTCAAACCCTCCTAACATCATCACTAGTACCAGTACTGTGCTAACATCAGAAAGTTTACATACATAATGGTAAGCATATTACATGTACAGGTCTGTACTACGATTCTATACTTTCAATTAGTTTACGGCATCATCCTTATGTAGCACTCAGTTCAAGAATTATGCGATGCATGCCACAATGCAGTGAATTTACATGGCTCTCAATTTTTTTTTTTTCAAATCTAAAAATCAAATCTGGACAGAAACTTATATATTAGCTGCCTTTTTATACAAACAATCCAAATACTTTGAAGGGTGTAGAATGAAGCCAATCAATGTTGGAAATTTGACACAATTCATATGATCAAGCATTGAGTACAGAGTTCAAAATAACAATATTTACTTTTCTCATTTGCATTGTCTTGATTATGTTAACAAATGCACTGCATTGTGGCAGCAAACTTGCTACTCAGTATCGAAATATCTATATAGAAAATATTCAATTTTGATCGAAGAAGAGATCATATGATTTATCTTGGCAAATTCTCCAGCAAGATTGCCCACAGATGTGGTTTATTTATCGTATTGTGCAACATTTAGATCAATAGGTCAATATTCAAATTGGGATAGGTCAAAACATAATAAGAGTTTCCACCAGTTTACCGTTGCGCCATTCGCATGCAATCTATAAGCTAATTAGAGGAAGCATAAATTACATTAATTGCTCATTAATGATCATGGTATGTTTACCAAAACCTAATCAGCTCTAGCCATAACACTAAAGTATATGTACACCAAATTTCGTTTGAAATAGGCCAGTCGCTATTTAGGAAATGGTGAGACGGACAGACAGGCAGGCATACTTTTCATCCTTACTATCACACCTTCCTTATGGAAGATATAACTCAGTGCCTAACAAAAATTGAACGCGACAGTTTAAACATCTCTAGTTTGCTTAAATTCACAAAGAGGGCGAGTGAATAAATGACGAGTATTAACTCCGTTTGTTGCAGATACTTTATTCCAAAGATTAGACTCTCCAATAAAGACAATAATAAGTAATGATTAACCTTTTCCTAACTAAGTCTACAATATTTGCATAATTATATATTCTACACCGAGTTTTTTCAAATGCCGCCACCCCCTCTAGGCGAAATTACCTAATGCTTTCGTCTACCACAAGAGGGCGGCATCCATAAAATAGATTAATACTTAATCCTATTCTACACCCTATCACTTCAAGGTAATTTCACCTTGATTCTACATCAGCATGCTTTATAATTATACCCATTGTATACCACGTATGTCTTGATGATGGATTATAACGAAGGCCTTACATGTAAGCATTTAAGCAAACATTCTGGGCTAAACTTACATCTACTGCATATATCTTAAATATATAAAGAGTATTCTAATGTCTGGAAAGTTGAGAATGATGTAATCAGTCTGGGCATGCATTTATTACAATAGTGTATCAATATTAGACTGGTACCATAACTTCGATTTCACAGAAGTTCAAAATCGTCTCCCTGTCAACAGCTGCAACGCTAACGTATCTGCCTCTCAGTGGTGTATTGCAACCGCAGCGGACGTGTATTGTTTCTGGTCGAACCATAGAACCAATTAAAGACAGCCCGCACTTAGCGTTGTTATGGAAGTTTGCGCTGTCACCAACTCGAACTTCGGTAAACTTCAGACGAAAAGCTAGAATAGGAAAAAGAACATAGACAAAGATCAGTGAGGCCATTCTTGTTTTTTTTTAATTACATGAATGAACTTTTCCATGGGTATCGTAAAAGAAGAATGGGTCATCATAGGGGCTTGGAATTGGCCATATTTCTTTACAAATGTTTTTTTTTTATTATTATTTTCTTTTTTTTACAAAAGCTATCTTATCCTTACAAATGGTGTTGTGTTTTTTCTAAACTCTTTCTTTTGTTGGTTTTAATAAACCAGCTTTACGATGACTACCGTATTAATTATTTATTAGTTTGTTCTACTGAGTGCCCTCAACCGTTGACCCTTCTTCGTCCCCACTCAACATGGTGAGTGGGGACAAGGAGGGGTCACTGGTTAAGGTTTACTGGTTTATTGAAACCAGCAAAAAAACAAGTTGACATTGATTCAGGAAAAAACGATACCAGATTATCAAATCATTACTTTATTACATGACACCTTGTAGGAAATTTCTAAAGAGCAAAAGAAACCAATAAACAAAAACAATTTTTTTGTAAAGAAAGAAATTAAAAAAAAATATCTGTAAACAAATATGGCCAATTCCAAGCCCCCGTGCATGGATTGAAGATATGTATTAAGTTTCATTTATTTCGATGCTGGCCACATAAAACAATTGGAATGTTAGGAGATATTAAAAGATATTGAAATGTCGACTTACCACAGCAGTCCTGTCTGTTGGTAATGATGATTTCATAGACATCATAACTTTGACCTAAGTCTACAGCCCACCATGGATCTTCTTCTCGCTGAGTCTGGATACAAGACTGTCCATTCTTCATGTCACTGTTCTTGTTTCCATCCACTGCCTTTTCGGCTTCACCCTTCTTCCTCGTATTTGTGGAACTTTGACTGACGGCTTTGCCTTGTGCTACATTCTTCAAATCATATGGAAAGACACATGCTGTAAGAAATGATAGCATATCACCTAATAACTCGAAGTACACACACATATATCTATCTATATATGGATGTATAGTTCGATTTTTATGATAATTATTTAGCCAGTCTCTCTAGATCATGTGAGTGGTATTTTGTCCTCTCCGCCAAGTTTTCACTAGCTGTTGACACGAGACCTGCTACACCATGGTCACATTGTCAAGAACGTCACAAATGAATTGGAAAGTGGATGATCCCACACAAAAGGGGTGTAGGGTAAGTGGTTGAAAAGAGTAAAAGGAATTGGTAGTTGTGAAGGTGGTTTGTTTATTCTTTACTTCATTTTTACGTTCAAAAATGTAGTTAATTGTTTTCCTAACAATATTTTTATCTGTATTTTGTACTTGCAATTTGTCATTTCTCTTTTTCTCCTTTTATTTTTTGTTTATTAAGTTCAACTTTTCTCCCCGTTCACACCTTCTCTCTAGCTGCGTTTGATCTCTCAATTTCCTTTCACCTGATTCCCTGATATCTAAAAAAAAAGAAAAAAAAGAGGCGGCTATATCCCCTCGATAGCGAACATACTCCATCAAGCACAGTTAACCTGTAGATTGTCATCACCATTAAACATATACAATCTAATACAAAAAGAAAGCTAGTCATACTTACGAGGGTACGTTGGAACTGAAGTTGTAGCTGAAATGATAAGGAAAATATGACTTGTAAAAGAGTAACTAGATCGGTTCGTGACTAGTTGCGGCCAACCTATTTCGTGTTTGTTAATTGAATGCCTATGGTTGATACATCCAAATCACTAATAATTATTTTATTTATATATCACACCATATTAAAACCTGGAACTCTGTGCCTATGTCTGTAAGAACGATAAACAATAGACATAATTTTAAGAAAAACTTAAGGCAGTATCTTCTGAGGGAATAACCTTTATCTGTTGTCTCTTTCAATTTGCCACTGTAATTTTATTTCTGTATATTAGAACTTGTGCTTGTTACCTGTTCTTATTTTACTATTTTTTTCCGTTACGTTTATAAGCTTCCATTTAATTTTGCCACCAACACTTCTCTTTATTTACTAACAATTGTATTTTTGTTGTTATTGTGAAACTCGTACCAGCCCAAATATGTATTTATTATCTACATGTACGGTCCATGGACATTGATTAGTTCCTACGAACTATTTCCATGGCCCTCACCAGAAATGTTTTATCCGTTGCTTTCAGAGTTTGTGTATATATTTTTCTCTTCTGGTGGAATAAATTTCAATTCAATTCAATTCAATTCAATTCAATATAAAGTACACACAAAGCCCTTGAAATATGACTGAAACATTAATGTGTACCTTTAATAAGTTAACAACAATGCCCTTGGTAAAAAAATATATATAAGTATCCATTTCCTCACCATTTTGATACCTTTTTTAAAAAAATATGCCATCATGTCGTTTATGAAGCGATAAGACATAAAACTCAACAGGAACATATACGACTGGACTAAGTAGTAATATCTCATCAATTGACAGACCGTTCAAAACTTCAGAAATTATGAAAAGACATGATATATATTTCTGTGTTATTTCAATGGTTTCGTTAGAGATGAGTACATTAAAAACATTTTGTTAATAACAGTTTGTTTAGAACGTTCTGTTAGGGATTATATTTACTTTCCGGCTGAGTACAAACGTTTTGCTTGCTTAAGCAAGCACATAGTCCTGGTTTTGTATTATGCCATACTTTCAAGATCAAAAGTCAATTGCAACTATATACTTACCCAAATATGTTACAGTTGTAGCAGCTGGTTCTGGTGGAATAGTTTGTACCGGTACTGAAATTGTTGAGAAATGGAAGACTTGGTGAGCACTCAATCAATGTAAGGGAAAGGTAGACAATAACAAACTTTAGGACGAAAAGTGAATGCTTCCCGGTAAGAAGGACGAAAAAGCTAATCTTTACATAGATATGTCTCTTCACTTTGCCTGTGCATAAACTTGCAAGTGCTTTAAAGTGTGAAGGAAAGCGTACGATTCCTTCTTTTGATATATGAAAGCAACAACAGCTCAATTGTTGTTTTTTGTCCACATGGTCTGAAAAAAGTTTGGATCTGGTAAATTTGTTGAATGATGGACAATACTGTAATACTTTGGTACCTATCCCAATGTTGTTGTGATGTCCCCAATTTATTATTTGGCATAATGTAATGTACATTTAATAAATCATACCTCTATAATCAATGCAACCATCGCAATCACAGTGTGCCGCTGTATTACCACAATAATCTAATGATGAACAGCATGGGGATTGTGAATCGGGATCACACTGTGCTGGGATACCATCGGACACGGGATAGTTGGGTCCACAGCGGCCGTCATCTCTCCATTTCTTGGGAGCTATTACATTAGACAGAGAAAATGTGATGGTTATTTACCAACCCAATTCATAACTCTACCTAACTCTTGTACATATTGTTACAACGTTATCCTTGACTCCATTTATGCATTTAATAAATCATACCTCTATAATCAATACAACCATCAAAATCACAGTGTGCCACTGTATTACTACAACAGTCATATGGTGAACAGCATGGGGAAAGTAAATCAGGAACACACTGTGCTGGGCTACCATCGGACAGGGGATAGTTGGGTCCACAGTGGAGGTCATCTCTCTATTTCTTGGGAATATATTACATTAGACAGTGAAACGTGCAGCAATTGATATCCAAAATGATGATGTGCCCGAAGGGATGCAAAGTGTACTCATCGCGGTGGGGCAAATGGTGTTGCCAATGAGAATTCCTCTTTGGACACAACAGTAATTTGATATTCTACATAATTCTCCCTCCCCCCCAAAAAAAATCACTCCTTAACACTTTTAAAAGAGCTCCCAAAACCTGTCTGTGGTACACTCTTGGATGTCTACAAAATTAGCTGGTTATTTACTAATCCAATTCTTAACTCTACCTAACTCTTGCACATAGATACAAAGTTATCCTTGTCGGCATTTATATATTTGATAAATCATACCTCTATAGTCAATGCAACCATCACAATAACAGTGTGCCGCTGTATTACCACAATAATCTAATGATGAACAGCATGGGGATTGTGAATCAGGATCACACTGTGCTGGGATACCATCGGACACGGGATAGTTGGGTCCACAGCGGCCGTCATCTCTCCATTTCTTGGGAGCTATTACATTAGACAGAGAAAATGTGATGGTTATTTACCAACCCAATTCATAACTCTACCTAACTCTTGTACATATTGTTACAAAGTTATCCTTGACTCCATTTATGTATTTAATAAATCATACCTCTTTAATCAATGCAATCATCAAAATCACAGTTTCCCGCTGTATTACCACACCAGTCATATGGTGAACAGCATGGGGAAAGTGAATCAGGAACACATTGTGCTTGGCTACCATCGGACAGGGGATAGTTTGATCCACAGCGGAGATCATCTCTCCATTTCTTGGGAACTATTATATTACAGTAGAAAGTGAAAACGTGCAGCAATTCAAATACAAACATGATGAATTGCCCCGAGGGATGTAAATTGTACTCATCGCCGTGGGGCAAATGGTGTGGCAATGGGAATCCCTTTTTGGACACAGAAGAAATTTGATATTCTACCTAACCTCCCCCCCCCCTAAAAAATGAAATCACTCCTTAACACTTTTAAACCTCTCCCAAAACCTGTATGTGGTACACTCTTGGATGTCCACAAAATTAGCTGGTTATTTACCAACCCAATTCTTAGCTCTACCTAACTGTTGCACATATTGTTCCAAAGTTATCCTTGTCTGCATTTATATATTTAATAAATCATACCTCTATAATCAATGCAACCATCACAATAACAGTGTGCCGCTGTATTACCACAATAATCTAATGATGAACAGCATGGGGATTGTGAATCAGGATCACACTGTCCTGGGCTACCATCGGACAGGGGGTAGTTGGGTCCACAGCGGCTGTCATCTCTCCAGTACTTGACAACACTTGGGACAGAGGCTATTGAACACAAATTGAAAGAAATAATGACAAGTAAACATTTGCAAGTCCTTATAGACTATTATACATACCTCACGTACATATTGAGATATTTCTTATTTTTGTAATTTACCTGCGAATCTACTTTACTTTATAAGTATGTATGTATGTATGTATGTATGTATGTATGTATGTATGTATGCATGTATGTATGCATGTATGTATGTATGTATGCATGTATGTATGTATGTATGTATGTATGTATGTATGTATGTAGTTTTGTATTGTATTGTATCACATCATATGTATTATATTATATTATATTATATTATATTATATTATATTATATTATATGTATTATATTTTATTTTATTACATTATATTATACTTAGATATGAGCTATGAGATGAGATGAGAGTATTACCGTAGTTTAGTTTCTCTAGCAAAGAAGTTGAATTGAGAAACAACGTGTGACTAGGATACTAATTATGTAATACATCACACATTGTCACACTATTTTCTGATATTTGGGATATATAATTTAAATAAGGTTCTTTCAATGTATTATAATGTAATATCACATTTGTTCCTAGTGAATAGCCTCCTAAATTTCCTTATATCTTTTTAAAAAGTGCTTACTATGGGAGGGGGAGGGGTATACTCCCTCACACACCTACCAACTAGCTCTAATGGGGATGCTGTTTCTGCCCAGAATCAAGATTGAACGATAAAACGCTGTTGACTAAGTATCTTAAAGTACAGCCCAATGTGAGACCATTATTAAAAAGCCCACATGTATTTGTAAAGATGTTTTTTCATTATAATGTATGGACGCAGAAGTTGATTTCTACTGTTAGTTTAATGTAGTGTACCATACCGTACATCTCTAAAGTGGACCTGGGGGGGGGGGGGTTTACTGTATAATTACACATTAAAATATGTGTAGCCGGGAGAGAGGTGGGGGTTACGAACATTTGGTGAATGGGGTGGGGGAGGGGCTTCAAATAATGTGAGTGCGAAAATGAGGGGGGGGGGGTATTGACATTTTTTTGACCAAATGATTTCTCCCCAGGCTCCCACCTTCCGTTAATTCTGACTCAGCCAAAGTATCATTTCTCTGGCTGCATTTCTACTTGACGAATAGTTCAGCATAAATGACATAAACCTTTTTCTCTGTAAACAGCCATGTTTCTTTAGAGTCGTCTGATATGATATACATTAGTACAAACATCCATACGTTACATAAAAAGTCCTTACATACCATCTTCACATATGTAACCACGCTTGTCACTGCAATAATGGTCATCCCAGTTATAGTTAACGGCACTCCTTTAGAACAGAACAGAAATACATATAAGTAGAAAAGTAGGTAGGTAGGTGTGACTTGTATTAGACCAAACAACATTAATTTATACTATGTTACAATGTGTACTATGTCATGAACAAGTACCATTGACATAGTACAATCGGGTTAGCATTTCACTGATAGGTTACTCTAAAGGTAAAGCTGTCTATATATTGACCATGCATAATTTTGTTATATAAAGCTTCGCATCTAAAAAACATTACTTATTGTGAAACAAATAAGAATGTTACTATATAGATTTCCAACTCACCATAGATAGAAGCATTGATCTGAAGCGTCTGGTTGTCCAGATGCAAAATGTTTATATTCAATCGTTTCCCCATTCAGGTAGGTCGGGACACCATTGACATTTTTACCATCGATGTAAAAAGACTGGCCACTTTTTCCTGCTAAGATTATTTTGTTGACAAGGGTACTGTGAATCACACCACTTGTGTCTCTTGCAAGGCGAAGACCAATGGCCTCACATGCTGCAGCCGCTTCTGCCTGGGTTTTAGAGTCCGTAAATAAAAAGAATTTGTCCAACAAATTGTTGGCTTTTGGATCTTTAAAAATAAAGAAATATCACAGGTAAATTTTGATGTATCTAACAATATCCTTTTGACTCATTACTTGCTAGAAATGAAAATGTTAAAATTTCTTGCCATTTACAAAATAAAAAAAAATGAAAAAATGTCATTCACTTTGTAATCTTTTATTATTGTTTCCTTATTCGTTATTTTGTATTGTGTGGTATCCATACCTTTGTCACATACGTATCCACGTTTGTCAGTGCAGTAATGGTCATCCCAATCATATTTAACGGCACTCCTGTGAAACAGGATGAGAACCATGTCAATGCATTGTTAAAAAGTAGTATGTATGTATGTATGTATGTATGTATGTATGTATGTATGTATGTACGTATGTATGTGTGTATGTATGTGCACTCATGCATGCATGTATCAAATAAAAGGTGTTATGCTTTTGTTAAATGATAAGTTGATAAAATAGAACCATGCAGTTTGAACGCACCATAAATAAAAGCATTGATTTGTGGAGTCTGGTTGTCCAGATGCAAAATGTGTATATGTCATCACTTCCCCATTCAAGTATTGCGGAACACTGTTAACATTTTTGCCATCGATGTAAAAAGACTGGCCATTTTTCCCTTCCGAGAATATTTTGTTGACAATGACTGCATGGGTTTTGTCGCTTGAGTCTCTCGTAAGACGGAGACCACTTGCTTCACAGGCAATAGCCGCGTCAGCCTGTGTTTTAGAGTCCGAAAATAGATAGTAGTTGTCAAGCAAATTTCGCACATTTGGATCTGTAAAGAATGAAGAAAGACCCTTCATATTTTTCTTTTTTGCAGATATCTTGCTTTATCAAACATGTGCAACGTATACTTGTTTCTTGCAGTTTTCTCCCAGTTTCAATGTATTAAGCAAGTGTGATCCCAGTACACCATATTCAGGTTAATTGCAGAATGACAAAATATGTTATGGCATGGACACTGGGGTGCTGTTCTGAAGCAGCCTTTTGATCAAGATCAAAAGTTAGGGCTCTGATAGTTGAGTTCAATGATCTTCAATAATCGCCTTAAAAACAGTATAAAGAAATTTACCGTCCTTTCACGGCTAAACGGCATTCTCTATAAATAAAAAAATGTTGCTACCTTTGCTTCATATCAACTGATTCCAGCTCTGTACATACCTCCTTCACATATATAGCCACGTCTATCAGTGCAGTAATGGTCATCCCAGTTATACTGAACCGCAGTCCTGTAAAGCAGGGGAGAGAAACATGTGTATTGATTAACAAGCGCTTAGTAAAGCTTTTGTGTATGTATGTATGTATGTATGTATGTATGTATGTATGTATGTATGTATGTACGTACGTACGTACGTATGTACGTACGTTCTTCTGAACAAATTTACACAGTGACTCATATATTTTTAGCACAACTGGACTGAGGTTCAATACTGTTAAAGGCATGGTGAAATACCTGTCTGTCTGTCTGTCTGTCTGTCTGTCTGTCTGTCTGTCTGTCTGTCTGTCTGTCTGTCTCTCTGTCTCTCTGTCTCTCTGTCTCTCTCTGTCTGTATTCATGAGTAAAGGACTTAAAGTCAAAAAGTGTTGGACTGACTGCCTTGGTTTTGGTGGGGACATTATTTTTGTTGTCTAGTTGGGAAATTGCTCAAAGTACGTTAGGCTAGTGGATACACATTCAAAAAGTGAATGTACATGCAAATGCTTAGCAACTGTTATAGTACAATGGTAATGTATATTGCAAAAAATGACAATATTTATTGTTTGGCAAGTGAGTAAACCTTCGATCTATTAATGACATATGTGATGCAGCAATGAAGCATTTGCCTATACCAAACAGTAAAATCATGGTGATGAAAATATGAACAATAACAACACATAAACTATATAGTTCCGCTATATAACGCCATTGTCGTCATATTTCTTGGTGTTAAATGGAACATTGTTTGATATTCCTTAAGAAAATAACAGAAAATAGTGTTTTCACTTCCGAGAAGTATATGTTAAATATTTAAGTATAGTAAATATCTTAAACCCACCATAAATAGTAACATTGATTCAAAGCGTCTGGCTGTCCCGGGGCAAAATGTGTATATTCTATCGATTCACCATCTAAGTATTGGTTAACACCATTGACGTTTTTGCCATCGATGTAGAAAGATTGGCCCTTTTCTCCCGCTAAGGCTATTTTGTTGACAAGGACGTTGTGGATTCTGTCACTAGTGTCTCTTGCGAGGCGAAGACCAAGTACATCACAAGCAGCAGATGCCTCAGCCTGGGTTTTAGCGTTCGTAAATAAAAAGTAATTGTCTAACAGATTCTTTACATTCGGGTCTGTGAAAGCGATGAAATATGAATTGGTAAGACTATGTATTTTTTCATGTTAGAGTAAACTAGAGTACTTCATTAATCAAAACGACTGTAAACTCTACATGGATTGTGTCATGGTATTGTTAACATCAAAAACAACTAAAACCAACTAAAACTATACATACTGGTAAACAAAATATGATACAATAGTGATAAACTACACAACAAATAAAAAGCCTCATTAAAATTGCAAATGGTAAAGAGCTTTAGGTTAAATTATGAACATGTACTACTCTTGCGTAAAGTCTCCATGTTGTGAAATGTACTGTTTGGACCTTTTCTTGACTATACAGTATCCATTTCGTTCATTGATAGCTATTTGTTGTTTACCTTCTTCACATATGTAACCACGTTTGTCAGTGCAGTAATGGTCATCCCAATCATAGTTGACAGCATTCCTGTAAAACGGGAAGAGAAATATGTCAATGCATCGTTAAAAATTAGTAAGTAAGTAAGTAAGTAAGTAAGTATGTATGTATGTATGTATGTATGTATGTATGTATGTATGTATGTATGTATGTATGTATGTAAACATTCACGTGTACATATCGACATTGACATTTTCAATTTATCAGACTCCTGATGATCACTGAGTAAGTGTAAACTCCGAGTAACGACTTATAACATCCTTATTCCTTGGATTAAGTCTATAATGATATGCTATTAATATTGCATGAAAAAACAGTATAATAAAATAAAACAAAAAATCTAACTACCCCTCTTATTTTAAAATTGAATGTAATCGGAACCACGCAATTTCCTGTTTTGTGTCTAATTATAAATTTCAAACCCACCATAAATAGAAGCATTGATCTGACGCGTCTGGTTGTCCAGGTGCAAAATGTGAATATTCAATCACTGTACCATCCAGGTATTGAGGGACGCGATTTACATTTTTGCCATCGATGTAAAAAGACTGGCCACTTCTCCCTTCGGAGATGATTTTGTAGTGAAGGGCAGCATGTATTGCATCACTTGAGTCTCTCGCAAGGCGAAGACCACTTGCTTCACAAGCGGCCACTGCTTCAGCCTGTGTTTTAGTGTCCGAAAATATGTAGTACTTGTCGAGTAAATCCTTGAAATTTGGATCTGTGAAATGAAGGAAATGTCTAATGTAAAAAACATGGTTAGGTCATCTACAGGAAATAGACGATAGATATCCTATCAAAGAATTATTATGTTTCACAATAGATATAATTACGATTCCGACCCAATCCTTTTCTGTTGAGAGCACTACTAAAATTATATGATCATAACAAATCGAATAATTTTATAACTAGTATATATTTGCAAAGACGACCAAATCGTGGAATATAATTGCCATATTAAAAAGGCTTTCCCATCAACATTGATCCCATTGTCCTTTATTTGAATCTTAACATGGCACAACATGGTAATTACCAGAAGGCTAAGAGTAGAAACCAGAAGAGTAGAAACCAGGTCCAAATCAAATTCCACATGTGAAAGAAGATTTCTTCCCAAGTTAATCAAACTATCAAGGAAGCAAGCAAGCAAGCAAGCAATCAATCAATCATTTAATCATTCAATGCATTTGTATAGCGCCAAAAGCCAATACGGTGTAGTGTTCTACGGCGCTGAACAGGAACAGTACTAGATCATTGTAAAAAAAAAAAAGTTAGAAAGCTCTTGCAAAGAGATGCGTCTTGATATCCTAGAATTTATCGACATAGGATGATGAACGATGTTCAAATGGCATACTGCCGCTCGAGAGAACGCACGCTCACCATATGATTTAGTATTACAATTGGGTACATGAAGTAGACTTGTGTTATTTCAACGAGGTGAACGAGTTGCGGGTTTACTGATAATCATGTCAGCGATGTAACCAGGAGTAATTTTATTGAGTGCCTTGTATTATAGTACTTTGTATTGAATCCTTTGGGCATATAGAAGAGGGACAATGCCATTAGCTGCCAGCCGACGCACGAGGGCATTGGAATAATCAAGGTTGACGTTAAAACTTCCTTTGTATGATACTGACGCATGCGACCTGTTGTTCGGACGAGGTGAAAAAAGAACTAAACTACATGTCAAAAGAGATGTTTTATGAGTAGATATATAGGTAGCTTGTTGTTACAATACTATTCGGGCATTTAAAGTTTACATTTTCTAAAAGTAGATACCACATCATTGCTTCAATATTTATTTAAAAGCCTAAAGTGTCACTCTATCAGTGACAATTCTGTTAATAGCTCGCTTAGCGGCTGCTTAGCAGCTCAATGTCGAGTATGCACACGCGTGCTATGTACTATGCTATAAGATGCATTGCGGCGCAATGACTATGCATGCATGTTCTATATGTTATGCATATTCTCCACGCCGAGGGCGCTATCTACAGTATCATCGTGAGGCAGCCGAGGCAGCTGGTCACAAATGAATCTCCTCTGCACGAGCTTATGGGCTTTGCCTAGTCATGACATTAACAAATACTTACTAAAGATACAATAAGGAAAAGAATTCACTCAGTACCAGCAGAGATAAATGTGCAAGTACCTAGATTATATTTTTATCTGTTCATGCATAAACATGACAATTAATCGTTGAACCGAACCATCATAATGTTTGATATGTACAGAATGCAATTATAATATGGTTATTGTGGTTCTAGGCCAACGACCAATATGCAAAATAGTGAAAAAATACATATCTAGATCTGTCCTACAAATAGCAAAAGTGAGAAAAATGTGACACTGTTACATTATAGGATTTACTTTGGTAATTCTCATCTCCAGAGCTTTGTATACATATTTACATAAATTGAGCAAGATATCTGAACTAGCAATACTCATTAGAATTTCAAACTTATTGTAGTTGGATTGGTTGTGAACATGCATGCAACAATCCATTCGTACTGGATTGTTGTGGGTTTCTGTCTATTCGATTAACGCATGCCTATATTCTCTTTGTTGAGAAGACTTGCTCATATGTGATCATTATTCTAGAATAAAATGTCAGTTATGTTTTAGTACGTACTTGCATAAGTATCATTGACAGTACTATTTCCTTAGACAGAATCGTTACGAGAGCTTCAAATGTTTCGTATGTGTATTTACGGCGTGAGTCAGAACTGTGACGAAGTTAATGGTTACATTTGTGGTAGTGTATTTGATATTTTGCGCCAATACTACATGATGTTGAATTCACGGCCGGTGAGATTTTTGCAGCCCGACTTTGGTGACGAATTGCTGAACTTAGATATGGAATACACAGGTCGAAAAGTGAAGGGTGCTCCTATCGAATGTCCTGCATGTTTTTGTCCTTCTGAATGCACCTGTTGTAAAGGTATAACTTTACTACAAAAGAACACCATTTCGCCTGAATAAACAAATATAAAGACAGTATCTTTTACAATTTTGCAGCAGGCTTCTGCAGTTCCTTCGCCTCACATTTCAACTAAGTCAATGACGCACACTTTGGTTACGTCCACACTTTCGCTAGGTGTTCCCTAGATTCAACAATGTTGCTGGTAGATTTATATGGTTTGGTGGAAGTCTTAAAATAACTACACGCGAGTATTGACTGGTAATCGAGTGCGGTAGTCAGCACGGAGGACTTTCTAGCTATGAATAATATACATCATACCATCATATTATTAGGTGTGTTAATCTGTGAGAATACACGATCATTAACACTGCCGAAACTCAACTACACTCAAAAACAATTTTGCAATGGCTAGGAGTACAAACTGAACAGTTTCAACATACCCACCTTTCCCTTGACATTCTTGGCGAGCAGTTTCAACATACCCAACTTTCATTTAACATTCTTTGTGAGCGGTTTCCACGATACCAAACTTTCAGTTGACATTCATTGTGAGCAGTTTCAACATACCCAACTTTCACTTGACATTCTTGGGGCATATAAAGCATGTCAGACGGGACCGTAGCGCGTTCAATTCGTCAATTAAGTCATCTCATTGATTTAAACATATACTGAGTGCTTGAGTATAGTGTATATTCATCGAAAACTTCACAAACAAACCAGTATATTGTTTTAAATATGCTATTAATAATAAATGGCGTAAAATGGTCATGTGCTCAGTTTGACATGACTCGCAAAATCATCAAACATGTCAATCATTCCACGTGTCATATTTCCGACTCGCTCATTGGATTAGTGGCTATACATAATGAGCATTGGGTAAATAGGCCACATCCCAAAGTCACTTGCAATCTATGTTGAAAGTAATAATAGCTAGCTAGGACATCCAATTGTATTCGAGATGACATCGCATTTTGTTCCTACTAAATTTGTTTACTACCAAAGCTTCCAGTGATCTAACATATGTGGAAAGTATACTTTAAAATGATGATCATGAAAAACCGTTTAAAATTTGTCCGAGAAATCGGAGTGCAAAATGTACCCGCGCTCCGTGCAACATATCGCCAATAACACTAGTTAGAAGTTGCCCAGATGATGGAACGGGACGTCATTACCTCCCTGGCGTCTGTGGCCAATCATATTGCCCAAAATCGGACACACACCTAAATAGGGAGTGCTAAGGCAGATTGAAAGGCCCAAATGTAAGCCTATAGGGAGAACCAAAACCTCATACAACAGGAATTCTGATGCGAGACGTGTTCACAATTATTTCAGTTCGATATTCATTGGTATGCATTTAAAATCGTCAAAAAATGATAATTTCGGTAAATATCATATCTCGGTTATTGCTTGTTGTGATTAAAAGTCACCATACGCTTTCTTTCTCAGGTAAATAGGGGAAACAGTGTACCGATAAAGAGAACAAAAATGAATCAAATATTGTCTTTTTCATAAAATCAACCATGGCAATTTTGACACACCTGCTGCTGCTGCTTGGGTAATGACAAGGAACACGGGGAAAAGTGCGACGGCGAATTTCATCTTCGCCAACGTTCTGTTGTCACACACAACAGAGTAGAGCGAATGTTTGTCCGCCACTCAATCTGCAAATATGAAACAAAATTCAACAAGTTGTCATCTACTCATAGAATTATTTAGCTTAAAAGAGTATTTTCCATATGTTTTTGTGTGATATTGTTTGGGTTTTTTCATTGAAGTATTTCAACACAGTCTCAGATTCAGATGTGATTCATCAAAATTGCAAACAAATGATAGTTGAATTAAGAAAATTATTACCGATTCCTTTTTCAATACCCCAATAGATATATTCCCACCAGAAATAATATTCAACCTAACAAAGTTACTTATTCGTCAAACTAACATGTTAGTGATTCGGTCGTTCTTTTTTTCAAACAAAGATTGCGTACATGTATGCATATGTGACTTCCGAATTATATCCTCTGTATTTTTATTTTTGGTTCGATTTTGTAAATCCGCAGCATTTGATATCAAAACTTACAGTTTTTAACTAAAACTTTGCCACATGAAAGCTTGTTCTTTGTACTGTTTGAAATCGTTGTAGAAAATTTTGTTGTTCAACTGATTTTTTTTTCAATAAAATTACCATTTTCATGTTTGATGGCAATTTCGAAACAGAAGATAGACATCTTTTCCATAACGTACCCCCCCCCCAAAAAAAAAAAAAAAAACATTGCGCGGGATACCTGAAAATACTATTTACTATCTTAGCATTTTGTCTTACTATGTATGTACATCTTTGTGCCCAGTCGACAGAGATGGTGACTTTTTCGTCAGAATAAAAAGCTAACGAGCTCAAATGTTTCAATAAGCGCTAAGTTATCATCATCACTATAAATCCTTAACAATGTACAAGGGAAATAAATATCTGCAACACAAACATAAACTTTCTTTTTAAAAATTGTAAATATGTGTAATTTTTTGGCTATGAACTTACCTTAACGGACTGCAAGGGTTGTTGTGCTTGGTGCCTACCTACCCCCTTTTTATATACAACAGTTACATTTCTAAAAATAGTTACACTCCATAGGGAATTCGCCCGGACTGTATAACACTTAAATGCATGCATGCAGTGTAGGGTGAGTTAAATGGACCAATTAGTTGTCTGTGTCGACAAATTATGCATTCTACTCATTAATCCTAACAATCTTATCGGTAGAACCTAAATTCAGATTTTTTTGTAAATGGTATATTCTTTAATTTGCAATGCCATAATCTATCATATATGTACTAATTTATAATGGCATGGACACACACACACACACACACGTTATAGACATTACGAGAAAATGATATATTATAGCGCATTATAACGATTCTTACACACACACACACACACACACACACACACACACACACACACACACACACACACAGACCACTGTGAGGCGGAAAAAAATAATGAATGCGTGTTTCCGATAACATGGCCTCAGAAAATAGTGTAGGTAGGTCTCGATTTTATTTCATTTTATTTAACATTTTTAGTTTTGTTTGTTATCATTTTTGAAATATAGACCCAAAACCACTAATGTTGGTGTTTCCGAAAACAGCGTACATATTGCGGATTATATATGGTATCGATGTGTTTTCTTATAAATACTCAACTCAAATTCTCACCTTTGGCATACTGTTTATACATCAGATTGTTGCTCTGAGCTTCCTGCCCCCAACAATATTAATTTGTGCAGGTTGTTGTTACATAACAAGTTACCGAGTACCCGCTGTTATATACTCTGATGCCAAACTTGCCTGTTTGCAGCGGAACCACTTTTGCTTTCCAAGCTATATACGGCAAACATGGCTGCATGTTTCAAATGGAAAGTCTGCCAGGTAATCAGTCTGTACTTGTTATATTAATATCATTATATGTTTTACCCCGACTGTCTGTTTAAACCATAGACACGTTCCCCTCCACTGTCTATGCTTAAACCACAGGGAGCAGCGAGCATGTAACTGATTGATCGATCGATCGATCGGTTGATGTATTGATTGATTGATTTATTATTTGGTTGAATGATTGATTGATTGATTGATTGATTGATCAATTTTTGTGGTGCAATATAACTTACTTTATGTGTGATATTGATCAATTGACTCATTGAGTTTTAAAACTATTTCTTTTTCTTTCCCTGGTTACTTTGCTCTCAGCTGTTGATCTCAGACCACTAAAAGTCTGAGGCTGTATGTAATTCTCTCCTTGCTTTATTGACTAAATAAAGACGCCTTGTCCATTCTTCTAATCTTATCTTGATTAAAACACCCCTTATCTTAAAACTGGCAGGAGATCACTTACATTAACAGTTTGCTTTATCTCTCATCTGCTGGGAGATTATCACACTGGACAAACACTCGATCATGCATAAACTAGTAAGGAAGAGAAAAGGGATGTAACTCCACTGCACTGTGGCTTGAGGATCACCGTAAGTCGGCCGGACACTTAATATATTCATGTATGCACTTATAAATAGGAAATAAATAAGCTGCCGCAGGAGTGACGCTTTAATTTATTCAAATTGTAAAGAAACCACACAGGTACACAGGTCCTCCTTCAGGCGGGGCAGCATCCTAAATATGGCTTCAACAGAAGCACATGATGGCCGGCAGTACGTGTCATACATTATAAAACTGACACAAAAAAAAATATTTCGCTGGGGAGGGGGAAGAGTTCGTTTTGTGTCCAAATCACGATAAGGATTATGAAATACCAGCTGTTTTTCTCAAGTCGTCTTGAAGACACGACAGTCAGAAACTAGGCCAACTTATAAACATGGGGAGAGATGCATGTTGTCCTAAAGTAACCATAATGTCCAGGGACAGTAAAGAGACATTCCAACAAATGAATGAATAAGAAAGATTTGAATGCTACATAAACACGATTTTATCATTCATCAACAACTAAACAGGAGTTTCTAAAATCCAGAAACGTTTTCCCATTTGAAGTGGGTCGTCACAATGTCGCCATTGAGATCCAACCGACACTATTGCAAGTTTAACCCGCACTGATTAGCTACCAAAACAACAAATTTGTTGAGTGCGTCTTCTATTGGCAACAGATGAAAATTTACCAGAACGGACAGACATGGACGTACCATATGATACATGTACCACTTTTGATGAGAGGGGTGAAATTCATTTATCAATAATGTTTGCATCCGCGTAATCGATGAATTTTACACACATATCGAGTCCAGTTACAATTGCATTAGGTTGTGCATACAGAAGCGAAGAAATTAGAGTATTTTCAATAAATCGTGTTATAGGAAAGTTTCTGAAATTTCATCTTGTAATTATATTTAATTCCAAGGAGTACAGTTTCAAGTGATATCAATCACCTTGCCAGAGACAGTGCAACAGAGATGTTCGTTCTTACGTTGACAATTTCATATCAGTGCAAGTGCTGGTACGAAATAGCGATGTTGAGATGTCAAGGACCTATGTTGTTACGCAACGGAATGTCACTGTATGTGCAAAGTTTAAATGCTTTTGACTTCAATTTAGAGTTCACAATGAAAATTTACCAATGGATATATTTTAGATCTGTGACTCGGAACACAGAAGGCATTCGTAACTGGTGTAGTGCCATGTCAACTGTATCGACACAGACTTTTATTAAAAATACGGCATTAACCATAGTAATGCAACGTTTGGCATTTACGAAGCATCCATACAGTCTCTCGACTATGATAGTTTTCTGTCGCTGATAGTCACAAATATTCAAGTTTCGCCAATTTACCAAGACAAAACATTAGAGTCCGTTGTATAAAGGACACTGCCGTTTTCATAAACTTGCGTCACTGTGATGACCCGTTTGTTATGGCTATATTCCAGTCAGTCAAAGTTATAGAAGGTAGAAGTAGCGAAGTTTCTAAACGAAAAACACATGAAGTGGATGAAACACACTTCCCAGCGCCAAAAGTAGCGAAAATATAATATATTATAATTTATAATTTATATACTTATGAATGTGTGGTACTTGACGAACTTACACATCAACCAATTTCTTCCGACATCGATTGCGATTATAAATCTTGAAAACATTACTTCAATACTAAATTACTTGTACCTGTAATTTCTTGATTTTATAACATCCAACATAGCTTTGAAGAACACCTGATACCAAATTTTAGACATTATCGTGTACACAAAATAGTCAAGGCTGCGCTGCACTACGTATGGCATAACGTGTGAGTTTTTGTTGACGAACAGACGATGAGCAAACCATGGTGACCTCAAGCTATTTCAAGTTGACTATATGTAAAACCACAGACAAGGAGGAAATTTGTCTGTGGTCGGAGTACGTCCTCAAAATCCACCAACGCTCAGGCATGATCAAGCTAAATCACATTGGGATATAACGTGATAAACCTATACGAATGAAAGTCTGGAAACTACCAGTACAATATTATTACTCATTGATGTCAACTCTGAAGTCTCGTTCAAACAGCCGCGCGATCAAAGAAACACGTATTATTTTACCCCTCTCATATTACGCGTGTTATTTTACCCCTTTGGTGAGTGTAAGTGGGCGAGTGGCTAAACAGATTTGTACATTTTTCACATGCTGAAACACGTTAAAGCAGCTGTCAATTTGTTCATCACCGTCGCGTTTCTGTTATCGCGCATTGGAGTCCATGGTGACTTGCGCGATCACAGAAACACGTATTATTTTACCCCTTTCATATACAAATTGGATAAACACGCCACAATTATCGATATTTTATTGTATTCTGATATATATCTCGGGACACAAGTGCCTATGCAGCGCACCGCGTGTTATTTTACCCCTTTGGTGAGTGTAAGTGGGCGAGTAGCTAAACATGCCAATATTATCGATATTTTATTGTATTCTGATAGAAACATTCTGATACATATCCCAGGAAACAAGTGATCATGGTGTTTACCTGCGCTATCTACGTGTATAAATTACGGAAACGTGCGAATCCAAACTCCAGAAACAACATGAAGGCTATAAAAGCATGAGTACCGGTATATCTAAATTGTCCCGTTGAAAGTATGTTTTCCAGAGAAAGCAACTTGTTTTACAATTTGAATTGCAAGCTTAGCTTGTGTTTTCGATGTCACAGAAGTAGCTACATATTTGTGTATTGTGTAAGATAAGACAGCTGAGGTCGTTCATTTTTTCCCTTTGGTGAAGTCTGGTCCCGGAAGGAGAGTTAAACGAACGAATTTCGTTTCTTGTGCATCAATTTTAAAATGACTCGGCCGTTTTACCAACTTGCAGAGAAGTTAAAGCCGATAACATACCATCAATATGGTAAATAATATCCTCTGTTTGAGCACCCAAGAACGTCGGGAATTTTATGCAAATATGTTTACGATATGCAAAGCGAACGCCTCTGTGTGGGTCAAAGGTTTGTACTTCCGTCTTCCGGTCTTACGGTGATGGTCTTACCATCGAGTCACACAAACGATAGTCGGCAATATAAGGGTGAGGTGTTTTTTTTTTTTTTGTTTCTCATCTCCAATGGAAAAGTCAGGTGGGGCGGGCGGGCGAAATAAAAAAAAAGGGGGCAAGAAAAAAAATCTGTATTTTTTCAGTTCTACTCTCTGTCCTTTCTGTCCTGTCAGTCTCTTTACAACTTCTTTTCTCTTCTCTTTATTGAATTCCTTGTTACAAGTCTCTTTCCTTCATTTTAGCAAGGTTGACAAGTCCGTAGAACAACTTTGTAAGAAGATGATTGAATACTTATCATCCTGATGGGTGTATATCTGTGGCCATGAACTATTGTATGATTTTATCAGGAGTACTAATACATTCGTCTTATTAATGAAAGTGGCATTGACATCGCTAACAATTTTTTCAAGTTATCCAATTTGTTCTTCAGTGTGTAACTTTTTGAAACACGTACGTGATTGTCATCAGTGTGCGAGATGAATTTTCATTTATATAAATCATTACTTCTATGAAACATTTTTCTTCAGTGTGAACTTGTCAAAATAATCCACCAGATAGCATGTAAACATTTCTAGAACTCAGAACTCCTTTGGGATTTACTGTTTAAAAGTAATTAAAAGTAATAATGTAAACCTCGGAATTATGCATGTCTTGGGTCATGAAACGCTATGGAGTCGATCATTTCCCCAATGATACAACTGATTTAAAGCTAAAAACTGGTCAAGAAATTAGGAATGCAGTATGACTTTTACCAAATTTAAGCATAATTTTGAAAATGATGGAAATATTCTGAGCTATTATTACATTGCAGCTAAATGTACTGCGCGACAGTATTAATTTCGAGCCCTGTCCCTCATCAAACCTCAACGGCCTTAGACACATGCTGCTCTGATGTAACAAAGGGGGTGGGGGGGGTAGACGGCAGTGTTCTGCCAAGGTTTCCAACAAGTGGGGGCAAAGGCCCCTTGGTTGCAAAAAGTGGTGCCATTTGACAGGGAGTGGGGTCAATTATTATTGTCTATGAAATATTCATATAAATTATCTCAGACCTCTATAGAGATACTGTGGTCTGAGATATTCCATTACGTATAGACCATTACCTAACTACATAAAAAAAATCCATTTATAATAACAGTTCCCAGTAAGCTATTTTTGAAAATTGTGTACTACACATTACACCTTATAAAAAGAAGGCAATTAAGATTATGTAATTTTAAGTCATTTCTACAGAGTATATTACATATGTTTAGAAAGATTGGACAGCCAGGTAGTCACAATTTTTAATCTGAATATCAATGAATAGCAGTGCTCAAATTCATAATTCCCTTTTTTCAGACAAGGACAAAGAACAACTTCAAAATAAGTCACAGTGAACATATGATTGAATAAAAACTTTGAGAACTCCTAAACTTGTAACCACTTGTTTCATTTTTAAAATTGTTAGTACACTGCTATGTTTATCATGCCCTCTTCAAATTCATGACATTTTGAAGAAAAAAAATCCCTGACTTTAAGAAGTACCAAATGTGAACGAAAAACTTACAAATAATAGTCAAACAAACTTTAAAATAATTATTTTTTTATTAATTAACCGTTACTGGCTGTGTATCATGATTTGGTCCTGCTATATCAAATGACAGCATAGTTACATACCGTAAACTTAAACCTTGATACGGAAGCTGACATTAGGTGTCCTTGAAACTCAGAACTTGAATCTTTAACTAAAACTATCAACAACGTCAAAGTTGGGATGCTCTGTAAATACGACATTGATTTTTTCTGATTTGCACAACAAGTTCGTTCTTCATGTCTGACCGGGCGCACATGCATCGGCCGTCTCTATATAGTGGCCATGCCAGTGATTACGCATTGATTCAGTGCCCAACATTCGCATATGTCACTGTCAACATCATGCAACAAGATCCCATAACACAGCTTTTTCGGAATCAAAATACACATGTACTCATTTAATTTAACCCATCAACAAATGGAAATCACAACCTGTCCCATAAATTTGGTTTACTCAGGCTTCTGAGCTGTGGCAGATAGATGTTCCGCGTTCCGGTAGCAAGTTCAGTGTTTCGCACACGTCAGTGAGTAGGTCAGAGGTCACGACAGTGACGGTAGACAAAACATGTGACGAGAGACGTCCATTTCGACGTCTCATCTACTCCCTCTAATGTTTCAATTTGTAGATAAAGTTTATCAAAGTTGATATTTTTGTGGCATTTTTATGTTAACAATAGAACTGCGCGTTGTCACTGTATCTTATATGATGTCAACAAAACTTTCCCTTACGCAGTCAGTATACTTCTTGTGGGATTGACGTCGAGTAAGAGCCTGGCCTGGTCCGGCCGTGGACTTAGATAATTTTGATGTCTGCCGTAAAATGAATGCGCCAAAGCGACGCAAAGTGGGAAAATTATTGCGTCATTTGTAAAGTTTAGGGGGCCAATGTCGCAAGGTCGTGGCCTCGGCAGAACTGGTCTAAGACGCCATGAGCCTTACAATTTTGCTGTGCTCAGGGGTCGGTCGGAAATAAAAAAAACTTTTTTTTTCTGATGTCGGAGCTGCAAATTAGGGTCGGTCGGGAGATGAGAAACAGAAAAATAAAAAGGGCCGCCCTAATGCGAACTACATGTTTGATCGACCCTTACATTGTCAGTATTACTTATCTTACCTATGGAAGACTTATCATAGCACTTATTTGGTAATTCATTGTAAAACTACTCCAGAATCACGTTTATTCAATTCACGATGGTTTGGAGTTACACCCCTTTTCTCTTCCTTACTAGTTTATGCATGATCGAGTGTTTGTCCAGTGTGATAATCTCCCAGCAGATGAGAGATAAAGCAAACGGTTAATGTAAGTGATCTCCTGCCAGTTTTAAGATAAGGGGTGTTTTAATCAAGATAAGATTAGAAGAATGAACAAGGCGTCTTTATTTAGTCAATACAGCCTCAGGATTTTAGTGGTCTGAGATCAACAGCTGAGAGCAAAGTAACCAGGGAAAAAAAAGAAATAGTTTTAAAACTCAATGAGTCAATTGATCAATATCACACATAAAGTAAGTTATATTGCACCACAAAAATTGATCAATCAATCAATCAATCAATCATTCAACCAAATAATAAATCAATCAATCAATACATCAACCGATCGATCGATCGATCAATCAGTTACATGCTCGCTGCTCCCTGTGCTTAAACTACCCATTCCAAGGCAAGTCGTATTGAGGTAGAATGTGCCTCGGAGACCAGTTTCTCTGAAAATCAAAATATTTCGAAACATATATACGCAAGCTTGCGCATGGCATTTTTGACATTGTTAGTTATTTGGTCCTTTTGCTAAAACAATCACCACTCTTATTGTTTGGAGAGATTACTTCACACACTGTTTAGAGGCCAATTTGAGATATAATCACAGGCAAAAGAACAAATAATCAATTTTGTTCTCGCGATTTTCCAGATTTATAATATTATTTTCTGTATATTTCAAATAAAGTTTTAAATACTGTTTCCTCTGTTTTTTTCTTTCTATTTCCTGTGCATTTGATATGACGTGATGTGCTTTTACTACAACGTGATGTCCATTTGCAATGACATGATGTGCTTTCGCCACAACGTGATGCGCATTTCATATGATGTGATGTGCTTTCGCCACAACGTGATGTGCATTTGATATGACGTGATGTGCTTTTACCGCAATGTGATGTGTATTTGCAATGGCGTGATTTGCTCATCAAGGATCGCATTCATGATGAAAAGCAGAATAGATCTTCGACCACTGCATCGTTTTCACGTACCCGTCGGAAACTTCCCTCGCTCTGGTTTCTGGGAAATATTGTTGTGTTAAATTAAGCGGAATGAGGGGTATAAAGGCCCTCTCACTTCGTGACCCTATAGCTAATGCACAAGACATTTGGGTGTTTAATGTAGTAAATGGACATAATGAATTGGTGAAGGCATTCCACTTTGGGGTAAATGGACATAATTAAGTTGTGAATGCCTATCAGGTTGAGGTAAAAACACATAACGTTCCAGTTTGCTTGTGATATGTAAGATGTTTTTTACAGAGCAGTTATGTAAATAAATAAAAAAATAAATAAATAAATAAATATCAAAAAAAAAAAAAAAAAAAACTAATAAAATAAAAAAGAAAAGAAAAAGGGCATAGCACGTTGTGTTTAAATCACATCATGATTTCCTGAATGAGCATCGCGTTATGAAAATCACAGAGGCACGTATTATTGCTTAAATTGTCGTTTTTGAGTGTAAATATCGTACGAATCCTTCTGCTACAAATGTATCAATCCCCCGATCAATCCATATATATACCTGTACATAATACTCTTCACAGGCAGGAATACATAGTCAAAACGGTGTTATATTTAGCCTGTAGACCAGGAAAACAAGAATCTAAGGAATATTACAAGCCCCTATTATGAAAATGGGTAGCATAAGATGAGAATTGTATACTACGGTAAGCGTAGTTTTTACTACATTTGTACACTACGCTAACGAAGATGGAGGGGGTAGCTCCACACATTTAATATTTCATGTGAAAATTGCATTTCTTAGTGGGCATTTATTGGAGTGAATACTTATGGTTGATTGGTTTTCAATATGGTTAATAATATGGCGAGAACGCTGATGTGGTAGATCATTATTGAAATTGATATTTATTTTTTATCCTTTCAACATACGATTCAAAATCATGATGTACGGTTCCATCTCTAGTCGCTTGATTTTATCACTAATAGTAATTTTATCACCAATAGGCTTGGAAAAAAAGACGAAAGATAAAAATTACTTGGAAAAAATATTCCTGATATAAGTGTGTGATGAAAAAGATGGGCCATTGTTATGTCACCTCCACTGTCCATGGTTGAATTCTAGGCAAATACAAAAGATAACCCCTGAAGTCGATTCTTCACCGATGATAGATTTTGTCTCTGAATCTATCTTAATCTATAAAAATATCGATTTAGATAAGAAATGGGTAAACTTAGTAAATAATTTAGGTAATGTAAGTTACATTTTCACCAAATAATAGAACCATTACCATACCATACCATACCATATCATATCATATCATATCATATCATATCATATCATATCATATCATATCATATCATACCATAACATACATACTATAACATAACATAACATAACATTCTTCAATACCCTAATTTTACTCTCAATACATTATTATACAACTATACTGCATGGCTATATCATCTACACTTTACATGTAACTTATACAGAAATTTTTTGGCAGACACATATTCGCTTAGCTATTCAGGACTGCCTCATAATTTCATGTGGTAGGTAAATGAAGTGAGCAATTTGGCAAAGTACAAGGTAAATGATTACTCCTGAGGTTTGAATAATCAAAAAGTATCCATGGAGAGAGAGAGAGAGAGAGAGAGAGAGAGAGAGAGAGAGAGAGAGAGAGAGAGAGAGAGAGAGAGAGAGAGAGAGAGAGAGAGAGAGAGAGAGATTATTTAATTCATTCGATAGTCTGCTTAGGAGGTTTAATTTGGTTCAAATTGTGAAAATAATATTTGCCCCCACCCTTTCACACCATCAGAACTTTCATGGCATCCTTTGAACCCTAAGGGTTTTATGCGCCCCCCCCCCCCCCCGCCATAAAGTCTGACCCCAGCCCAAAAAAATGAACAACATTTTGGTATTAAATACTTGGGCTCAAAGTCGAAATTGTGTTTTAAAAACTGGCCAACAAATATGTATGTCATCTCATTTGCCAATGATGTGTCCTCTGAAATTAAAATAATTTTGTATTTTCATACATGTGTTGCGGTAATAGTTCTTTTGTCCTTTTTAATTCAACTTTATAAACATATAGTAGGTACCCTTAATATATATTGCTGTCTGTAAGTTATGTATTAATTCTTAAACTTCAGTCGATGTCCTTAGAGGCTTGACCTGTTATCACAACTCTATCAAATTGATGAACGAGACAGCGACGCGTCAACGTCACTCGCTGTGCCAGTGTAACCTTTGGAAAGATAATGAATTTGAGAACTTGTGATCGTTACCCTGCCGCAGCACGGGGTAGTCATATTATAACAGGAAGGGGGTATAATTAAGAACCGTTTATGACTTCCCCTCGCTGAGATAAAATGAACATGACAAGTTGTCACCGTAGTGTGCAAACTTAGAATGTGAAAGACACTATATAGATATACCAACACAACAAAACACGTGAATAGTTTTTTAAAGAAAAAATAGCAATGGTTTTAATAATCTTTCTACACACATGACAAATGCAATCAATTCAAATACAAATATTTTGAATATCAATCCTTGCTGATTTACATATTTCGTCACCTTCCTTCTCTCTTCTATTGGTTCATTGCAAATTGAATTAATTGGCAGGTAGTTCTGCGCAGTTTCCATAATTTCTGTACTAGTTTGTACATCACTTAGTGTTTGTTTGGTATGATAATCTCCAAGAACATAAGAGATAAAGCAATTGACGCGGTAACTAGTTCCCCTGGTAATTATAAGATTGCGGGTGTTTTAATTTAGATAAGAGAAGTACGGACAAGATGTCTTTATTTAGTAAATAAAGGGAGAATTATATACAGCTGAGAACTAGCCAGGGAAAGAAGGTAAGGAAGTTTTATATTCAATCGATCAATTACACACTTACTGCTCCTTGTGAAGAGAGCAATGGATAGAATCTATATATATATATATATATATATTCGAATATGCGTAGTATTCATAGCTTGATGCACTTTAACCCCACCTCTTGTCTCTTTCCCAATGGTAAGGATGTCAAATATCTGTTAACGTGTCAACATTGTATCATTCATGGATTTTTGCATATTTCAACAGCACATGCACAACGGTCATCAATGTAAGTGCGCCCTTTTCGTCCAATGAGGGGGGGGGGGTGACTGCTATGGTTCTGTCAGATATTAGTGTTTTCATTTGAAAACGTATTGTAAACACAGTCTTAGGTCAAACTTGAATGAGTCGACTCAAAAGACAGGTGTTTACTAGTAAGATACATTCATTATATGGATGTGGTTTGCATCTCATAAGTTAGACTAATTGGTTACGGGTGTTGGTAAGTATAATAGGGTGTAAAATGTGTGAAGAGAAATTAGATTTGCAGTTTGCTAGCTCTGGCGGGTACTAGGCATATTATGGAAAATAACGAGTTCATTGATAATATGGCCAAATATATGGCGGAGGTAAAGTGGACCACATGCGCATCTTTCTTCTTCTTCTTCTCCTCCCCCTCCTTCATCTCCCCACTCCTCTTTCTCGTTCGTGTTGTTGTTGTTGTTGTTGTTGTTGTTGTTGTTGTTGTTGTTGTTGTTGTTGTTGTTTTTCTTCTTCACACACAAAAGAATGTGATAGTAACGTATTACGTTGTATGTGTATGTCAAATGGAGGAGTTTGACGTTTTGATTTGTATGTTGATGAACACAAAACCATCATCACCCAGATTTTATAAACTGAATACCTTCCGTAGGGGTAATCCAAGCATTGAGCTGTTTTGTTCTCACACATGATAATTGCTGGAATGCAAAAATCTTGGCTATATGACATACCCCTCAATTGGCAAAAACGTGTGCCAAACTATAGACCATATAGAGGGCCTATGGCAAAAGTATTTAGAAATCTGAAAGGACTATGTGATATCATTCTAAGAATGTAGTGGTACAGGTGTAATTGTTTTTTTATAATGAAATTATTCAAATTTACAGACATATACACATACATTTGCTCATGCATACAGAACAAATGTTAGGCTTTGTTATTGGTATCATTTGAAAATAGTAAACGTTTGTTTAGAGTGGTCATTCTTTGATGGCTTCACTCACTGTATTGTCTATCAAACCTGAATAAATTATATTCCAAACATCGAAAAGAAAGTTGGAAGCTGCATAAACTGGAGCTGAATGCAGTATTGCGACTAATCTGGAAATGAACAAGAGGACCATGTGACAGCATGTCTCAACTTCACTTGGCCTTTGCGATCCCCTACATAACAGACACTCGTTTCTATGGCAAATGATAAAAAAAACTCAAACCCTCGTAACATCATCGCTAGTACCAGTACTGTGCTAACATCGGAAAGTTTACCTACTTCATGGTAAGTATAATATATGTACAGGTTTGTACTTCGATTCTATACAACTCGTTTATTCCATCATCCTTATGTAGCACTCGAATTATGCGATGCATGCCACAATGAAGTGAATTTCAATGGCTCTCAAATTTGTTTTGTTTTTCCAAATCTAAAAATCAAATCTGGACAGAAACTTATATAGCTGCCTTTTAATACAAACAATCTAAATACTTTGAAGGATCTTGAACGAAGCCAATCAATTTTACACAATTCAAGCATCGAGTACAGAGTTCAATGTAACAATATTTACTTTTCTCATTTGCATTATCTTGAATATGTTAACAAAAGCACTGCATTGTGGCAGCCAACTTGCTACTCAGTATCGAAATAATTATTATAGAAAATATTCAATTTTGACCGAAGAAGAGATTGTATAATTTATCTTTGCGAATTCTCCAGCAAGATTGCCCACATATGTAGTTTATTTATCATGGTGTGCAACGTTTAGATCATTGAGTTTCCATCAGTTTACAGTTGCGTCATGCGCATGCAATCTATAAGGTAATTAGCGGAAATGTAAATTATGTTAATTGCTCATTAATGGTCATGGTATGTTTACCAAAACCTAATTAGTTATTGCCATTACAGTATATGTACACCAAATTTCGTTTGAAAAAGGCCAGTCGTTATTTAAGAAGTGGTGAGATGGAAAGACAGACTGAAAGACTGTCCATCCCTACTATAACCCCTTCCTTAAGGAAGATAAAAATCAGTGCCTAACAAAAATTAAAGATAAACGAGACAGTTTAAACATCTCTAGTTTGCTTAAATTCACAAAGAGGGCGAGTGAATAAATGACGAGTATTAATTCCGTTTTTTGCAGATACTTTATTCCAATAATTAGACTCTCCAATAAAGAAAATACTGAATGATTAATGAATAACCTTTTCCCAAGTAAGCTTACAATATTTGCATAATAATTATATATTTTATATCCGTCTATAATCAATGCAACTATCGCAACCACAGTGTGCCGCTGTATTACCACACCAATCTAATGATGAACACAATGGGGAAAGTGAATCAGGATCACACTGTGCTGGACTACCATCGGACAGGGGATAGTTGGGTCCACAGCGGCGGTGATCACTCCATTTCTAGGGAGATATTACATTAGACAGAGAAAATGTGCTGGTTATTTATCAACTCAATTTTTAACTCAACCTAACTCTTGTACATATTGTTACAAAGTTATCCTTGACTGCATTTATACATTTAATAAACACTATATATCTATTGTTGCACATATTGTTACAAAGTTAGCATTGTCTGCATTTATATATTTAATAAATTATACCTCTATAATCAATGCAACCATCACAATAACAGTGTGTCGCTGTATCACCACACCAATCCAAAAATGAACAGCATGGGGCACTTGAATCAGGATCACACTGTGCTGGGCTACCATTGGGGAGGGGATAGTCGCGTCCACAGCGATAGTCATCTCTCCATTTCTTGGTATCTATTACATTAGACACAGAAAATGTGCATGAAATGAAATACATAATGACAAATTGCCCCAGTGGATGTAAATTGTACTAATCTCCGTGGGACAAATGGTGTGACCATTGAAATATCTCTTTGGACACAGGAAGGAGCAGAAATTTGATATTCTACACAATCCCCTAAATTCATCCCTTAACACTTTAAAAAGCTCTCACAAAACCTTTCTGTCTGGTTCACTCTTGGATATCCACAAAATTAGCTGGTTATTTACCAACCCTACACTTAACTCTACCTAACTCTTGTACATATTGTTACAAAGTTATTGTTGACTCCATTTATGTAATTAATAAATCATACCTCTATAATCAATGCAACCTTCACAATCACAGTGTGCCGCTGTATTACCACACCAATCAAATGGAGAACAGCATGGGTAATTAAAATAAGGATCACACTGTGCTGGACTACCATCCGACAGGGGATATTTGGGCCCACAGCGGCCGTCATCTCTCCATTTCTTTAGAGCTATTACATAAGAGAGAGAAAATGTGCTGGTTATTTACCAACTCAATTCTTAACTCTACATCACCCCTGTACATATTGTTACAAGGTTATCTTTGACTCTATTTAAGCATTTAATAAATCATACCTCCATAATCAATGCAACCTTCGCAATCACAGTGTGCCACTGTATTACCACACCAAAATAATCACTCCGTAACATTTCTAAAAGCTCTTCCAGCACTTGTCTGTCTATTACACTGTGGAATGGTCATAAAATTAGCTGGCCAATTCTTAACTCTATCTATATCTTGTTGTACATATTGTTTCAATGTAATCCTTGACTGCATTTATACATTTAATAAATCATACCGTTATAATCAAGGCAACCTTCACAATCACAGTGTGCCGCTGTATTACCACACCAATCGTAGGGTGAACAGCATGGGTAACGTGAATCAGGATCACACTGTGCTGGGCTACCATCAGACAGGGGATAGTCGGGTCCACAGCGGTGGTCATCTCTCCATTTCTTGGGAGCTATTTCATTAGAGAGAGAGAAAACATGCAGCAATTGAAATACATAATGACGAATTGTCTCAAGGGATGTAACTTGTACTCATCCCCGTGGGTCAAATCGTGTGGCCCATGAGAATCCATCTTTGGACACAGGAAGTAGCAGAAATTAGATATTCCCCATAACTCCAAAACTTAACTCCTTAACAGTTTTAAAACCTCCCTCAAAACCTGTCTGTATGTTACACTATGGGAAGGCCACGAAATTAGCTGGTTATTTACCAACCCAATTCTATACTCTACCTAACTCTTGTACAATTTCATCCTTCACTCCATTTATACATTTAATAAATCAGGGAACCATGCACGAATTCCCCGCCATATTTGCATGTACATTGTATGATCGTGTTGGTGTATTGGTTTATTTCAGAGCCATGCATATTGATTTTTCACATCGACCACACATTAGACATTTCCTTACATGAAATAAACATTTAACCTGTGAGAAATGTGGTTATACGACTCGTATGTGGTCCTGTTTTGAGGTCAAAATGGTGCGTTGAATGCAGAAGTGGGCAAAATGTAAGCTAAACAATCATTTTTTGTCAATGAAAAGTATACACAGGAAAAGTACTGTCCTCTATTGAATATGTAGTTCTGTCGTGTACAAAATGTCGTTTTTTCCTCATATTTGCATTGCTTAGAAACGTGTCCTCCCCACTTGTGTTGTTAGTTACGAATCGCTTTCAGTGGTAATCTTGCAAAAGTTTACTTCAATGGCCATTGAAAGTACGATTGCATGCACAGATTTCTTGGCGCACAACACCATCGCCGCGAGTTGACATTTTATCCTACCTTAAGAAAGGTATAAACGTCAAATTCTTAAAATTGTGGCCAGACTTTAAAAAAAAAACTGAAGTTGTTTTTGTCGATAAATGACAGCTTGATTTTAGAGGGACGATTATAGCCCTTTCATTTTGTTTTGGGAAAAGAGTAGAACACGTATTTTGATTGATGGATATGAAATATATCTATGTGTTATTATGGGGAGAATGTTTTTATTTTCTTGCTCTATTGTTGTACATAACTTTTGACGATCGTTTTAGTCATTCACATCCGAAGTGCTTACTTTTGTCCTCCCCTATGGAGACAATAGACAAACCATTGTGGAACTATGCGCATAAGTTTCCGCAGTGGATTTAGTGGATTTGTCAAACATCTGTATACCAATAGCCAAGTCCCTTCTCCGTTGAGGGCTCCCTAACGGATGGCTCCATTAACTACACTGTATATAGGGACTGTTTTCAGTAGTCCATAAATTCGAAGACAATGGGCTGGGATTCCTAGTCTTGAATTCTCGAATTGTATTTTGACTATCGCTTGTCTTTTTCATGATTCGACCATTAGCTCTAAAACGGTAGTCTTTTCCATTAGGCAGTCTACCAGTATGTGTCTTACTTGACCGTAGGTACACATGGCTATATCTCTGACTTTTGCCTGCAGTACTTTCTTTTTCTGAGATATACTTTCGACCTTGAACTTTTCAAAACCAGGTAGACCCTGACGACGATGACGAACATTAACCTCCGATATTACATTGTCACCTAGTTCTCGTAAGATGGCCTTTACTTCATCCTGTATATTTTCATTCTCAACGTATGGAATTCCAGTAGCAATAAGCGTAATGTAAGCGTTATCTTTCGAGTTGGCATCATGAATACTAAATTGCCCAGCTGATAACGAGATCGTTCAACCAAAATAATTTTACCTTCCAGTCTAGATATTTCCATGGCAAACTCATTCTTCAATTCTTACATCTTCAATTGTATAACAGCTGTTACTATATCGTTTCTCAATATATCGCGTAAATAACATGTGCGTGAAAGGTGTGAAGTGAGCGAACGATCGTGACTGTAGATTGTTGCACTAAAGCTTACAGATGATGTGTATTTTGTGTGTTCACCTTATGTCATACACACGCGATAGTGCAACACCTTTGTTAAAGCTTGGTCAAAGGTCATATGATGGTTGGGGTCAAAGCTTTATTAACCATTCAGCGTGTCGATTTTGTCTAAGCTTTAATTTGGAGTGCCAATCTTTGTTAAAGCTTTGTACTGCTAACCTTCGTCGAAGCACTGAGGTTCCAATGTTTGTCTAAGCTATGCACTACTAACCTTCGTCGGAGCACTAACGTGCCAAGGTTTTTCTAAGCTTTGCACTGCTAACCTTCGTCGAAGCACTGGAGTGCCAAGGTTTTTCTAAGCTTTTGTTGAAGCTTTGGAGTACCAAACTTTGTCCAATCTTGGACTCCTAATCTTTGCCGAAGCTATGGCCTGCAAGGTGTGTTGAAGATTTTACAGAGAAAGGTTTGTTGAATCTCCAAGGTACCAAGCTTTGACCAGTCGTACACACCAATGGCAACCTTTGCCAAAGGTTCAATAACTTTTATATCGTATAAAATAAGTTTGTCAAACCTCATTTCCTTTATTCCACCTGTTCAATATTGATTTAAAGACAGACTATACATAGTTTTAGTGACTAAAGTACAGTATCATCATACCATGGTGCCAGAATAACTAATAATGTACAGGCTGTCTGTGGCGTAGAATGCCTGCCAATATTCGAAAATTCAATACTGCAATGACTATATGCAATAAATACAGCAATGACTACATGCGATAATGCGATGACTACATGAGATGACTACATGCGATGTGACTACATGAGATGACTACATGCGATGTGACTACATGAGATGACTAAAGGCGATGTGTATTGCATGTAGTCATCTCATGTAGTCATCTCATGTAGTCACATCGCATGTAGTCATCTCATGTAGTCACATCGCATGTAGTCATCTCATGTAGTCATGTCGCAAGTAGTCATCTCATGTAGTCATGTCGCATGTAGTCATCTCATGTAGTCATGTCGCATGTAGTCATCTCATGTAGTCACATCGCATGTAGTCATCTCATGTAGTCACATCACATGTAGTCATCTCATGTAGTCATATCGCATGTAGTCATCTCATGTAGTCATATCGCATGTAGTCATCGCATTATCGTATGTAGTCATTGCAGTATTGCATATAGTCATTGCAGTATTGCATATAGTCATTGCAGTATTGCATTTTCGAATATTGGCAGGCATTCTACGCCATAGGCTGTCTTTAAATCAAAGTGTGAGAAAGCAGGAATAAGGCATTGGCAAAGTGTCTACAAGATAAAAATTACTGAACTTTAAAATTAAACTAAATACTCCTTTTATGCTACATGTTCGTGAACATGCTGTTTTCCGTTCGTGAACTTTATTTATATCACCAACATGGTTGGTGTGGATGTTGTATTTGACTTATATTTTGCTGTTTATTGTTACAAATACAAATATACTTTTACGCAATGGCTATCCAACTTTTAATAATTTCCCCATTTTTGTACTCTGTACATGAATGTCACAAGTGAACAACAAACAGAAAGATGAACTAACCCAAAGTGTAGTCTTTTGTCAAATATACAATTCTCTTTCTATATGTTTCATTTCTGTATTCCTACACAAGAATATGTTGTATCATTTTATCAAATTAAGTCTATATTTGTACCTCAAAGTCTACCACCATACACACAGTTTAATTAAATAAACTCTTTGCATGTATTAAACAGGTATTAGACCTTTTACAAATTAATTAGTTACACACATGGACTTAGTATTATATTATTGTTTTAGTTTTTTTAAGTAGAAAAACATAGTTGATTTATTTATTTATAATAGTAAATAAATACAAATTTGTATGGCCACTTTGAATTTTCTAATTTGTTCATGCCATGAATCTCCATGTGTTGCGTTCAAGGACACAGATAATTTGGGGTATTTCTGAAGAGACCGAACAATATGATTTACCTTTTAATTTCTTCCATATTACCCAGTTCTTGCACAAATAAAACTAAAATAAAATATAGTGTTTATCCCATTCATGCAATGTCTGGTAACTGGTGAAAAAATAAGTTCACATGTTATAATGTATAGAAGCTGTTGGTGTAAAAAATATTTTTATATTTTGAGAAATTAAATTCTGGCTTTGCCTTGGTGGCTGCTAAATTAAGAATACATTTGATGTGAAATATATGGTCTGACACCTCCACAAATACAGAACAAGCTATATAATGGTTATTAAAAATAGGTGTTAAAACAATTATGTAGAATTATTTACATTTTGTGACAGATTTGTCATAATTTTGTTTTTTATCTGTGTTATTGATGAGTTTACTTCAAGAGCTATTTTGGTAATGTTTTGGTAGTATTTTTTATCACTCCATTTTGATATGTTTATGTTTTTTCCTTTTGGTTAGTTAATTTCTTTCATTGAATTCATTAGGTAACTGAATGTATTTTATTTTTTCTAATACATGTACTGTATCTACCCATTAATATTTTCATGTAATAGTCACATACAGGTCAATTCATTCCCACAGTGGCTTCAATTCTTTAGTGGTTTTCTTCAAACATATCATTTATGATGAATACATCTCACTGGCATAGTTACACACACACACACACGCACACGCCCAAGATTTGTTTCTCAAGAACAACATGCAAAATGATTTACTTCAACACTGATTGGTATGAATCCACACTGTATATGTTTTAATCATGGCGACTAAATTACATTTTCATGATTTTTTGAAACTACCCCTCTTTATCAAAGCCATTCTAAAACTATTACAAAATATGATACTTCATAAATACCTATCGTCTGAATATCAACCATCCATTGATAATTTGACCTGGTTTCACATCAGATGTACAGGCTGTCTGTTGCAACGCAAGTGTCGTCTGCTTCAATTTGGCCGACGTAACGTGTACACAATTCCGTATCGCAATGCGCAAACCTTTCAAACCATTGTGTCATTTGTTTCAATTGGCATTAACAGCAGTCATCATATTTTCCATTTTCAAGGGAATATTAAAAATTATCCATAATTTCATGCCATGTCATCATGTTCAGTTGGGAGCTCGGAGGTCGATGTCGTGTCACCATCGCGTCGCGACTGTTTTGATATGCACGTGCTGGCTGTGAGCCAAAAAGGGGTCAACAAATGTGTGTCCGTCATACTGATTGCTCGGCTTTCTGAGACTGGATCTAAGAGGTCATACTAGTAGTCGATATTTCCAATCTAAAGTTACGTTACAAAGTTGTCGACGTAGTCGCTAATTCCATCAAATTCTACGTTTAAAACGCATATGGATATTCGTTCCCGAAGCTTGTATTGAGGTTATACTATCAAATCTTCACTGAAGGTTCTTCCGAGGCAACTTCGTATAACCTTTGAAAGTAAGCTTCAAAACTAGTTGCGAACACAAACCTCAGTCGAAACTTCATTACAAATATGGTTTGACCTTTGAAAGTATGCTTCATAACTAGTTACGAACATAAACCTCCGTCGAAGCTTCATTACAAATCTTTACCGAAGGTTCTTTCGAGGCAACTTAGTTTGACCTTGGAAAATAAGCTTCGAACATGGTTTTATCCACAAACCTCTTACGAAGCTTCATTACAAATCTTTATTGAGACAACTTAATTAAACTTTGAAAGTAAGCTTCACATAACTTTACCCACAAACCAAAAAGATTTGAATAAGCTTGCCAGTGAACCCTCAAGCGACCTTTGAGTGTCACGAAGGTTTGACAAAGGTGTTGCACTATCGCGTGTGTAGTCTTTAGTTTCAAAGAAAATACGTTGTTGGCAAACTTTGAAAACGAAGCGCGAGCGCGAGCAGACGGTGGATCAATCGATCGATCGATCGATCGATCGCGGTCGATATCCGTTAGAATTCTAGGATTTAAGCGGGAGCGCTCACCCAAATTCCATATGAAGACAGGGTACATTTCTCATGATTGGCCCAAAGAGTGCAAAAAGTGTCCACGCTCCGCCAGTGCCAACCTGGTGTCTGTAGCCAAACATACAAGTACCGAACACACACGTAAATAGGGAGTGCTACTGCAGACTGGAAGGCCCGAGTGTAAGCTTATAGGGACGACCACAATCTCATACAACAGGAATTCTGATGTGAGACGTTTTCACAACTATTGCAGTTTCGAACTTCATTGGTTTGCTTTTAAAATTGACGAAAATGGTCATCTTGTAAATATCGTCTCGGATATTGCATGCTGGTGTTATTTAAAAGTCATCAGATGCTTTCGTTCCACAAGTAAATAGGGGAAACAGTTTACCGTTAAAGAAAACAATGAATCAAATATTGTCTTTTTCAGAAAACCAACCATGGCTATTTTGACATACCTGCTGCTGCTGATCGGGTAATGACAAGAAACACAGGGAAAAGTGCGACGGCGAATTTCATCTTCGCCAAAGTTCTGTTGTTACCCACAGTAGAGGACAGCAAATGTTTGTTTGCCACTCAATCTGCAAATGTGAAACAAAAATCAACAAGCCTTCATCTACTCATAGAATTAGCTATAGTACTTTCCATATGTGATATTGGTTGGAGCTATGTATTACATCGCGCTTCAAATTCAGTGCCTTTTGCACAGTCTCAGATTTAGATCTGCTTCATCAAATATATATTTGCAAACAAATGATATTTGATATTCTTGGAATTAAGACAATGATACTGACAGATATATGGTGACATTTTCGTCAGAATAAAAAGCTAACGAGCTCAAATGTTTCAATTTGAATCGCTACGTTACCATCATCACTGTAAATCCTTCAACAATGTACAACGGAAATAAATATCTGCAACACAAACATAAACTTTCGTTTTAAAAATTGTAAATATGTGTAATTTTTTGGCTATCAACGTACCTTAACGGACTGCAAGGGTTGTTGTGCTTGGTGCCTACCTACCCCCTTTTTATATACAATAGTTACATTTCAAAAATAGTTATACTCCATACGGAAATGGCCCAGACTGTATAACATTCAGTAAAGGGTGAGTTAAATGGATCAATTATTTATCCGTGTCGACAAATTATCCATTCTACTCATGAATCCTAACGAGCAATCTTATTGGTAGAACCTAATTTCCGATTTTTTTGTAATGCTATATTCTTTAATTTGCAATCCCATAATCTATCATGTATGAGTACTAATTTATAATGGCGTGGACTCACACACAGACGTTATAGACACTACGAGAAAATAATATATTATAGAACATTATAACGATTCACACACACACAAATACACTAACAGACAGAAACAGACGCTTCACTGTGGATATGTAGGTTGTGTTTAATAGTAACTAAACAACAAATGACAAGCAACATGTATGCACTGTCTTCTCTAATTATTACAAAGTGAATTTCCTGTACTATTATCTGTTGTAAACATTACATCTCAAAGTTGTGATCAGCTAAACCTCATAAAGTGAGCAATTTGAAAGTAATACAATCTAAAATTGTACTATTAGCCTATTTTCGGAAATTACTTTCTGATGATGAAATAAATTACTGTGATGATAAAACATTAGTGTAGTGTACCAAATACAACCCTAGAATTACACATGAAAGGGCATTTAGCTGCTATGTTCACAGGCAAAAATCTTCACGAAGACAACTTTGGGCAGGGGGGGGGGGGTTATATATCATGTAATATTGTTGGTCTCAATAGAATTGCCCAAAGATTGTTTGTATGACACTATCCACAATGCTTAAAGTGAGTAACCACTATACCATAACTTCAATAGTCTACATGAACATTTTCCTATTGTAAGCTTTCTAAATATCGACTCATGACAGCGCTAGTGTGCCATTATAACTAATAACATAATTTTAATAACTCCGTTTAAGAACAATTAACAGGTCCGGCGGTCAACTGTTGGCGATCGATCACTAGTATACTACTCCGTCTATAAGCACGACTCCGTCTATATTATTGCGGACGAAACGGCAGTCCACAGACTTGTCAGTGTGCTATCAGTGTTACAATCTACCATGATGTTACAATCGAGTCCTGACTTACTAGTTCATAATCTAGTTAACCATTCGAACGAAGGAAGAAGTAAACGTCACATAGTCCAGTTGCCAGAGGTGGTTTTGGGGGTTACCTTGCAATGCGAGTTATATAATTTTTCTGCAGATTCTACCTCAGAAAGTTGTCCTGATAACATACCTGACGGGTGCCACTCGCACACCCTTGGGCATTTCGTTATATCGCGAGAAAACCGAAATGCCATGTATTGCTATGGGGTTTTTTGTAGGCTTAATACTTAATGCCTACAAAACAATGTAAAAGATACTTAAAAGCCATATTTAAATATTGCATACTGTATTTAATGAACTATCAGCTAATCACAAAACATATCTTTAAAGTTTTGAATGTAATAAAATACCATAAATAGGTCAAAGGTCAACAAAGTGACGCAATGTTGAGTTCTTATAGCTTAATACATAAGGAGTGTTTTCTGTGTATTATGTGGGTACATCCATGTATCATTCAGATTGTATGTATGAAATAAAGTTATGACACCAGCTTCAAATAGAAACTATGTCATACTAATATTTTGTCCCCAAAACTGAATATATATGTATTTTATATAATTTTTTACAAAAAAAATCATGAGCTGACCAATTAATTTGGAAAATGTAGAAATCATGTGTCGATTAGTAGTTTATTGATTAGAATTCATTCACAAAAATCTTTAGCCACAATTTTGAAACTTAAAGAAGAAGGTTTTGAACTGAAAACGTTATAAGAATTAGGTCAAAGGTCAAAAAGACACAATCTGATCACTTTACCTCCAGTAAGTGAAAGTTGTGTTATGTTTTTGTCTGCGTGTCTGTGTTCATGTGTACGTGGCTGTCTGTGTCTGTGGATACAGTGTCTCAAAAACTATTGTTTGCTAGAAAAATTCCATATGCTAATCCCAAAAAATGATTAGATTTTGGTAACATCCAAAAATATTAATTAGTCATTTGCATAATTGATGTTTCTTGGTAGTTAGGCTATATCTTAAGAATGCATACTTCAAATTCAACATAATTTTGTATATATGTTAACCATAATAAAGCATATATGTCGTTTATAGTTTGTTAATGCACATTAAAGTTTTAATGAATAATTTGCATAATTAATAATTTCAAATTCAACATAATTTTGTACATATGTTAACCATAATAGAGCATATATGTCGTATATAGTTTGTTAATGCCCTTTAAAGTTTTAATGAATAATTTGCATAATTAATAATTTGCAGTAATTAGGCTACATCTTAAAAACGTAAATTTCAAATTCCAGATAATTCGGCATATACATCATCCATGAGAAAGCACTCGTGTCCTACAAAGCCTGTTGGTATAGTTGTAAGTTTAAAGATTAATATGTGTAATTAGTGATTTTCATAATTAGGCAATATCCTTAGAATGCCAGTTATTTCAAATAATTTAGTATATCATGCATTGATGGTAAAGAAGTGCATGTCATGATATGTCCCTTGTTGCATTAGCTTTAGATTGCAAAATTAATGATTTTTCGATAATTAGGTAATATAATAACTTGACAAGCTCCAGGTTTTCTATAGTTTCATATAATGGGTTTTCCAATTAATGAATATATCATGTATAGTGCCTATGACTCATAAGTTTGCATTCCAACAATGCGTGTAAAACCAAAAATCTATGGTTTTGCCCTTGTGAGAGGCATTCAGTTTATATGTCGTTAACTCGATGCGTTCATTTAAGTTTTATTTCCCAATTATGTTGACCTGTAATAAAGAATGGCAAAGTGGATGTCGTGTTCACCCTTGACCTAATTATAATTTCTTATTATATTCAATCATTTATGTTTATATTCAAAAATTTGGCTAAAGATATTTTGGATGAATGATAGTTAATGAACTATTCTGCAACACATGATTTTTACTTTTTCCAATTGAATTGGTCAGTTCATGATTTTATGTCCAAATTTCAACCAAATACATACATACATACATACATACATACATACATACATACATATATTTAGTACGTTTTTGGAACAAAATATCAGTATACCATATATAGTTTGTAATGTAAAAGTGTCATAACTGTAATTGATAAACATTACATTACTCGCATTGCAAGGTTATCCCCCCCCCCAAAAAAAAAAAATCAAAAAAAATCAAAAAAAATCAAAAATAACCTCTGGCAACTTGACCCCAACATTGTAATGTATAGCAGTAAAAATAACGAGGCTAAATGACAAGTCGCAGGTCGCAGTTTGGTAGTCGCAGGTCTTCACGAGTCACCAGTATCCCATAAAATGCGAGGTGGTTATGCCCGCCATTTCGCTCCCTGGTATTGAAATAACACAGCGTACGACTCATATCTCAACCAAAGGTATACACAAGTATATATTTCTGATATCGTCAAGGTTTAAATAGTATTTTTAGTGAAAACCTTAGGGGCCGGCCTGTTTCTTCGGCCTGGGGTTGGGTTGAGGGGTTCACCCTGTTTTTGAAATTGGCAGTAATTAGTGGGTCATGCTGTTTTGAAAATCGTGGAGGGGGGGGGGGTCATTGTGTTTTAGATTGTGATGGAAGAAACAAATATTTTTCTACAATGGCATATAGCCTTGTCTGAAAAGTGATACATATAAATAATCGTTGTTGTCCCTGTTTCTTACATGAATTCTTTAATATTACTTATCAGTTCAAACATAACTATACACATATATATACATGTATTACCTAGCTACCACAATAGTTATAAAACATGTCATTTAAATGCGTGGCTATTTCACAATCAATGCTTCACTTACATTGCACTTTGGAGCGAAAGTGAACTTGAAGGTTTCTTAATGGTAATGTTCATAGATAGTTTATAAAAGAAGTTAATCTAAATTGTTCTACTCGTAGCCATGAACTTGTCAAGAAGGGATTAATACATTTTCTATTTCGGACACTACATGTTACTGACACTACAAATCACCAAATCTCATCAGATTCCAGTTTCTATTATACACTAGGTATGGCCACCTAAAGTTATCTAACATACCGGTGACTTTACTATACATGCAATATTATTGCCCCGATACCAATGTTACGGGCCCATTTTTATGTGACATGGGAAACTCATTTAAAACTTTCATTTAATACGTCAGCTTTTCGAAGCTTGGAAATATTACCCCAGAGGCTATGAATAACCTGAACATCTGCCAGGGGGAACCCCCAAGGACTCCCTTACCCACAGAGGTCACTCATGCATTTAACCAACGATCAGATGCACCAACAACCTTTTTACTGTCATAATGGTATTAAACCTTTCATAAATATTTTCACCATATTCCAATTTGAGACAGATAGTCTAAATTGCCTTAAAACTCCAAACCTCCATTACCAATGATATTACAATAGGATGTGCTGACATTTACTATAATGATGTCATTTAACTATTTGAGAACATATTTTAGCCCTATGTAAGTTACATAATAGTATCTGATACTTCATGGTGCTGTCTTGTAAATCATGGAAGTTATTGCTTGAAAGGGTCTCAATAGCCTAAATATTGACTTTAAGAGTAAAATTCCTCCAGGGCTTCTAGGGGGGCCCCTCTGACTCCCCGTCCCACAAGAAATGTAAGGAAATGAGAATTTCAAGATCTGATATTGACCTGCTTCCTCTTGAGATCAACAATATTACATTGGAGGTGGTCAATTCCTACAAAAGTCTTGGGCTCCCCAAAGGGGTTTACCTGACACGGCCTAATGTATTAAAAGGTTGTCCATAGTTTTGTAATCTATGGACCATAGCATATATGCCTGTCGAGCGCTACTCATAAGAAGTGATTTGACCCAGTCTCTATTCGAGTTGTTGTTATGCCATATGCCAGTTTCTACCTAACAAACTATTTATCCCCGTGTGAAGCATGGGTTATCGTCTAGTTACACATTAAAATTCAAATAAGGTATGTCATTATGAGATAGCAAAGACGACGGTGTTGTATTATATGATTATTAATTGTGAAAATATTTATAATAAGTAATATGACAGAGTTAGGCAATTATGTCTTTTGACCTTTTTGTAAATGTGATGTACAGTTCAAAATGACAGGAATATTAATGTCATCTGATAGAATAACAATTTTGCTAGCGCGCGCCACTATATACGAAAATTGTTTTTGTTTTCTATTCCAGGAATTGAAAGACAACAGTATTGGGCTCTCCTACCACGATTTGGATCCAAGATAGATAAAGATTGATCCACAGATAATATCAAAGTATCCCAGTGTTTGCAATGCCTGGTGACGCATTAAGACCAGTGTACGAGAGTGCCGGTCTTCTTCCAGAAAGAAATGTAGTTGTCTATTTTTTAATGATGGTTGATTATTAAAAACGTTATACAGTGCATAGATCAAACGATAAACTCGTGCCCCCTGCCAGTTGATTGTGTTCGTTGTATGTACAGTATTCTCCCGTATGCGTGTGTTACATGAGTGGGAATGCATGTTGCATAGGCGTGTTTAAAGTTCATGTTTTCTATTTGTGTTGCGTAAAATCTTTGATAATAGTATGAAGAAACAACCCAAAAGGTTTCAAAATATTCAAGCTCTTATTTTTTAAGACAAACCGTTCTCTGTGCATAACTGCGTGTGCATTGATTGAAAGATGTGTATGCACATGTGCAATAACTTTACTTAGAGGTGATGCAACGTGACCCGGTAGCTGCCCCTACGCCCTGGCTTTATTCAGAACGGGGGTTTAATTTCGCGACTTTTTGCTGTCCACGTAATTCGCTAAATTTAATACCGGCCCTTAATCAGTGTTTTTACAGTAGCGAACACGACACAAATAAAAGAATTATGCTGGTTATGATCAACATATATACGGTATGATGAAATTCAGTACAGTACAATAATATTTACTTTGGAACTGTAAATTAGAAACGAATGCGAGTTTTCGTTCCTTCTACTGCATTAATATCTCTTTCTGAACTGGCAGAATGGCTACCAACCACCATTAATCATAATAGAAATCATTTAGCAAATTTGACATAACATGGGAATTTGGGAGTGAAACTTTGCAAAACAGCAAAAACAAAACTAATATTGCAGTAATAATAATTTTGCTGTTAAAAGTCAACTGATACATGATGATGAAATTTCATTCTAAGACTACCCAAGGTGTAGGTGTGATTTCATCATGATTAAAGCTGCAGTAATATTTACCTTCCGTGAGGAAGGTTATAATTTACAAATGAAAAGTGTGTGTCTGTGAGTGTGTCTGTCTGTTTGTCTGTCTGTATGTATGTATCTGTGTGTCTGTGTATGTGTGTGTGTCTGTCTGTCTGTCTGTCTCTCTGTCTGTCTGTCGAAAATCTAAAACGCTTGACATCTTTCTTACGACATTGGAAGACCTTATGTGGAAACATATATTCTAGATATTACACTTTTTAAGAAATATTTTCGATGGCCAAAGTATGAAATCAATAACATGGCTTGTTTGACTCATGGGCATCATGGCACAATAAAGCTAAGATTATGAATATATAAAATAACAAAATGAAAATAGAATTTAAAAACGAAACAAAAAACCCCAGTCTTTTCCTTTTGTAGAGGTAGATTTGCGTGTAATGCATGTGATGTGTGAGTTCGAACAATACATCGTGTTAAAATGAACGTTAGTGGCTCACTTCTGTAGCGAGAGTGTCGGGTGATACATTGTTGCAATTGGTTGCTAAGGGCGCGGACGCGCTCACTCATGTCACCTTCTCTGCACACTATATATGATGTCAGTGAGCGCTTCCGCGTCCTTCCTAGCAACGCAACAAATATCGATTGCCCGTCTTATATAAAGATGCATTGCATTTCAAAAACGAATTAGCTGGTGGAGTCGAAATTTTAAAGTATTTCTACAATTGTTAATATACAGATGATGTTGAAGACACTGACTCCATTTCCAAACGTTTGCAATAGCCAATTGCAAATGTCATAATATTGCAATGATAATAATTTTGGAAAGCAAGTAAAAAAAAATTTTAAAACATGAAATTGAAGAGCAATGCATCTTTATATAAGAATATGCCCATAAATTAATTGTGATTGGTAGCCATTCCGCCTGTTTGGAGACAAACATTAGTGCCGAATAATTAAATCATAGCTTGATCAAGGTCCGGAATAGACAGATCGGAAGATAGCATTCGTTTCCAATTTAGATTTCCAAAGCAAGTATATTGCATTCTACTGAATTTTATCATACCATATATGTTGATCATAACCAGCGTAATTTTTCTATTTGTGTCGTGTTCCCTATTTTCTGAAATTCCATCTCTGACTTCCCCCGCTAAGTCAAACATGAGCATCATGGAACAATAAAGCTAAGATCATGAAGATTATGGATTTTCATAATCGAATAACAATAGTATGTATTGAAATACAAATACCCGTATATAAGGTGCGTGAAACCGACAGGTGTGAAGTGAGCGGACGATTGTTGACTGTATATTTTGGCAATAAAGCTTACTGATGATGTGTATTTTCAGTGTTCACCTCCTTCCTTTGATGTAATAATCTTCAGGTTCAACGAGAATACCAAAACAAATACTTGAAACCCCTGAAAACCTAGTCTTTCTCACTGTAGAACAACAACATGTCCCGTACCACCGGGAGCTTCTGGTTTACATTACATCGACGTTGATGGCGCACTTTCAAAAAGCGCGAGCAGACGATCAATCGATATTTGTTGCGTGCGTTGCTAGGAAGGATGCGGAAGCGCTCACTCGTATTCATATATAGTGTGCAGAGAAGGTGACATGAGTGAGCGCGTCCGCGCCCTTAGCAACCCATTTTTAGATGATATTAAATCGTATTTCACAACTTTTGTACAACTAAAACCACGAATTGTCTTCATAATATGAAAATTTATGTAAAATACAACATGTTTGCACAACTAAATATCTGACTTTATGTTTTCTGTCTTATGCTTAACTAAACCACAATGAAACTCGTTGCTTACCCCCTTTTACTGTGTCTAAGTGTCACTGAGAAGAAAATAACGCTAGCCACTCAAAAATCCAATATGCCGACAAATTTTCGAGATTGAAGCCAACCTAAAATGTTGCAATGTGCTTTTCAGCTTCACAATGGACTGTTTTATCATATACAATATTCCACCAATGTTGCTATCAATACGTTTTTGATATTTTGATATTGAGTCGTATTTCACAACTAACTCTTTAACAGCTTAAACCACAAATTCTTTTCAGAATATGAAATTTTATGTAAAAATACATTTTTGCATAGCTAAATATCTTACTTTAAGGTTACAATGTTTTCTGCCTTGTACCTATCTAAACCACAATGAAACATTTTGCTTACATCTTTTGACAGTGTCACTGAGTCAGAAAATAACGTTAGGTGTCGCAGCGAAGTTATTTAACCGAATTTGCTGATGTTACTGGAGAATTATTGGATGTACATATAATCAGTCATGCAAAGAAACAATACTCGAGAGTTTATGGTGTCTTTCCAAGTGTTCAAGTTTACAATAAAGCTGCTGCGACTAGTCGACTGCACTTTCGTTAACCAGGTGCACGAAACTCACAATTATCAAACACTCTTTACAGTTCCAACTGACCAGAACCGTGGGACCGTTACAAGGATGGGTAGATCTGTGTAAACGCCCTTTACGGCGAACTTTAACGCTACAATCAACCGCTCATTATGGTTAACTTGTGTACGAGGGTCAATGATGGGTTTAGCGTCCCGTTATTTAACCGACTCTCCCTAGCCTGATAATAGTGGAGCTTTATTTGATATAATGAGCCATGCAAGGAGTGGGAAATCATGATTACATGATGACTGAAACAATAGTCCATCATTTGTTGTATCTTTCCAAGTGTTCAGTTCCTAATAAATGTGATGTGGCTAGTCGACTGCACTGTTGTTGACCAGGTGAACGAAATAGCAGCTTACAACTACCAAACAGGCTCGTTACAACTCCAACTGACCAGAAACATGAATTTAGATGAGTTTCTACATAACCAATATTCTAAAAATCCACAAATCTACGACAGAATATAGTGTTCGTCAGAAAAATTGCAAACGTTAAATGGATTACGGAATAAATGCAAGCTTCAAATGTCATATAATTTGGTACATATAATTTCTTATTTGAGAAATAGTGTACACAGCACGTGCATATGTGGAAAATATGAATAAGGGGAGAGTGCGGAAGGTGTAGATTTGGACAAATTACTGTTGTTCACGACTCTTTTCACGGCACCAAAATGACGTTTATCGTTTTCAAGAATGACCACCCTCTTGTAGTGTTTTCCAAAATGAACCCCCAATTCAAGGTAATTTTATCTTCAAAATGACCCCCTCTCCCCCAACAAAAACACCAGCCACTCCCCCTCCAGCCTCAATCAGTTAAAATACCCGTCTCTTTACAATGGAAGTTTAAGCCTTTAAGAAAAAAAATCATGTCATGAAAGAGCAAGAAACTAGGCATTACCTACTATGTACACTGTGAACTTTATTGGGTCTAAAATTCGTATTACAAAACAAAATGACTGATGTATAGTTATTTAATAGTAAAATGATATAAACCACAACCTACAATTATTCTAGTCATGACTCAGACAGGATTTGACGCCGTATCCAGACACTTGACTTAATGGATACTGGTCAATATAGGTTTCATGTAATGGACGAGATATTACACTTGATGTCAACACAATCCCTCTTTTGCTGATAACAATTATACTTTCCAAAAATTAGAGTTCACACTCAAAATTTTTTGTGAAAATTCTCGCATGGAACCTTGATTAAACTTGTCGAGTATAATGTTAATGTCGATATTGTTTTTGACTGATTTCATCGACATTTTTGTAGGTATGATAAATTCCGTTATATTTTAAACTACCTGCTTTGAGTGTAGTCAGATAGTTGCAAGTTATGGTTAAGTGTGTTCTGTAAGTAGAATGCTGCGAGCCTGGGACTCCCGGGGGTGGGAGTACCACTGGCCAGACCTGGTAGGGATGTTCTCGTCGATAATTTATTAAGGAGATACGTCCAGGACCCCATATTAGACCTAACAAAATAAAAATTGTGAAATGTGGACCCCATTTTAGACTCATTAGCTCTCAAAAGACAGTACCCATGTTAGAAAAAAGAGCGAAAATCCTACCCCAAAGGGCGGCACGTATACGTATACCCAATAGGTGGGAGTACCCCCCCCCCCCCCGCAGGGACTTCAAGTACCTTATGTTACATGTGTAAATATGCCTAAAATGCTGTATAAACTCAGCTTGTGCCCCTTTAAATATCATTTCACTCCATGCAAAAACACTCAAAGCTATGACAATTATAACTCTGTTTCAATATTCTGTTTACTTAGTCACAAATACCTTGAGTAAAACTATCATTGACTAAAACTTACACAAATTTATGTTTTTGGTATCCTCAAATTAAAAGTGTAAACGCTGGATAAATGGAATGACTATGCTTGATTTCCTTTCCACATTTCTCTAAGGCAAATGATTAGACAAATGATACTACAACAAGTAGTCGACTGCAAGTACTTAACATACTATCCTACTATAAGTAAACACAAAATCTGCTTATACTATTATGTAAAGGTTATAACCAAGACTAAAAAGGCTGCATTAATATGTAGTCCTGTATACACTTTTTTTTAAGGTGTAAAAGTATGAAAGAATTTCTCAAGTCTCTTATTTTCTATCCAGTTACTTCAATGAAAATTCTCAAGATAAAAGGAAGTGCACATCTAGTTTAAAACACAAAACTGACTCGTGGAAAGAATTTAAATAACCTATAATCATTGCCTTTTTGCCACAACTACTTGAGTTTGTATCGTGTACAGTAAGTACAACTTTTCTATATAAACTAAAAGTTTCATTAATCGAATATATCTTAAGGCCGAAAACCCTAATGAGATCATAGTCTTTACACTTGAAAAGAAAGTATATGAAAAGTCACAAACACTGTGTTGTTACAAACTACAACACTTCTAGATCTACGTATACTTAAACTGAATTGCATATTTATTTGCCAGAGATCGAAACTAAAACTATTATATGAATCACACCACTTTACGTCACTCTTCCTATCCTAAAGACAAATCCATTAAAAATGACGTAAAGAAAATGTAAAACCACCAAAGTTAACCCTGTCATCTATATGGAATTATATTCGACTATAGTCTGCAAATTTGGTAAACGGTAAACCATATCCTATGCCACTGTTTGTTCATTCAGGTGTTCCTAAATGTACTTAAGCGACGTGCAATGAAGTAAAATATGACCGAAACAATATGAATTCATTATGTAGATGTGCCTACCTCCCTTACATTATTCTATTCGTACTTGACTCATTGTGAGAAGACCTATATGACACCCCTTGGTCGAACGAAGACAAATATCGGGCAATAATATCTAATTAACTAATGTGATACAAATAGGTTTTTATCAATTATCCAGACACGTTAAAATATAGAATAAGTCTTACAACAGATCCTGCTTACGAAAATTAATTTCATGAATACAATAGAACAGTAATGAATCATATATGGTTTCGCTTCTCTTCTGTTTGCTACAAGGCTCATATACATATTCGTTTACCTTTCCATTATGTTCAGAGGGAAATGAACACATGTAGTATGTTTTTATCTCTCTTTAAATGTGTACTTTCAATGTATACAAAGCCCTATAACTCAAATATGTTTCAGATTATTACCGAAATTCAAAAGATTTGCTATCTACAAGTACAACGATTGGACATTTCCGTTAAATGTATAAATCAGACGATCTGCTATGAGTATCAGTTTCAAGGGTTTGTTTCTTGGTAACATAAGTGTTTAATTCGAAACGAACGTATACAATGATCGTAAATCATTAGAATATAGCTAAAGATTTGTGGCGTGAAAGAATAACGACAGCCTAGTTTCTAAACCGAAGCAAACACTCATGTTAAGCAAATGTATTCGTTACCTTACGCTGTTGGATAAGCCATGATTTAATAACCACTCAACTTATCAAAAAATTAAGACATCCCATTTTTGTGCTACAATCTTCTCAAACGGTTAAAGTGTTTCAGTCGTCATTTATGTCTTACAATGTATTTTTGTATCTGTATTGACGTTAACAACATTGCCAAACAATATTCAAACTATTCACCATATAAAGTTTACGTCACGGACAATATTTCTAGCTACATGGAATATCGTCTTTTGATGGTTATCTATCAACAGAGGGACAAACTAGAGACGTGTCGTAATGTATCATGAAATGTCACAATAATACTTCATTGGTAGCTGAAAAGTTATTTGTTACAATGACTCGTGTTTTGCGATTTTGGCAAAATAAAATGTCCACATCGCATTCAGATAAGGAACTTTTTTACGCACTAAATTCAAACTGTTAAATATCTCAGACTTTCAAAGAATTTAATCTGCTCTATTAGAGACGTTTTAAAGAGTAATCTTATATAGGTCGCTATAAATGACAATTAGATGTTATTCCCCAATATTTTTCTTCGTTCATCAGCCAAGGAAAATACGATTGCCCTAAGGGACCTTTAAGCTTTACACTACAACCCTCAGGCCACGAGTATTTTCCGGCTGAATGAAAACAAATATTGGAGAATAACATAATTATACCAGCGCCAGTAATATCAAAGAACATCGGGGGAAATGGCATTTTTTAACTTTCTGACTGATATTTCGAACACGGCAGAACTCGTGACGTAGACACACATTATCGTAACATAGACGCGCGTTTTTGCGACATAGAACAACCAGAATATATATTTCATATTTTGTGTTCAACGTGGCTCGTGCTGGGTATAATTGGGTACATGGCTAACATGGTAGATCATCAGCAATTATATGTATGTAATGTTCGTACTTGAACAAAAAAACCTGAAAAAATACTTAACACATATAGGATATTAAGATAATATATTAGTTTACTATATGTTTTAAGTATTTTTTCCCAGTCGTTTTTTTAATCAGTCATTATAATTCATGACCTGATTAAGAGTCATATGCTTGGATGTTTTTTGCTGCACGTTCACCTGTAAGATTTCTTTGTATATATTTCCTTAAGACAGATCGCAAATTACATTTAAGTTCATCTTCCTCTGTCATCGTTTTTGTCTTTAACATATCCACTACTTTAGGTAAAGCTCCGGTAGCAAAGGTAAGGCCAGATTTCGCGATCACTTTAGCATCAAAAGATTGGATAACGGAAAATGAGAATACTAAGAACGTCAAGGTGACTACTATTTTAAGTAAATCCTTTGTAACTCTCTCTGCTACGGGACTAATTTCTTCGCAAACACAACGGAACAGATCAGTAGAGATACAATCATGCTTACTCTTCGACCGAATAAAAGGCACTTGGCAGAAAACCAATATGTCGTATTGGTTCGCGGGGTCAGTGTTGACACATTTGGGGTCGCAGTCTGTTGTGTAGTCGGCGAAGTTGTGCTCATACTCACGACATGTTTTAATGGTCATTTTCTTCAGCTTATTATAATGACTAGTGAACTCACGATAGGATGCCACAACATTGAATATGATCATAACTACGCTCAAGATGTCAGCAAATTTATCAATATTTACAGTTATTCCGATGTAAATGTGCATAATAAATGAACACAGAAATAAAATATCCAAGTATACTAAAACCATCAGGAACCCCAGCATGTATCCTATAACAACCTTCATCTTAATACTAGTCCCTGAACAAGAGGAATCGTTTCCTCTCTTTGAATATTTGCATAAGTTTGCAAATGTTTTGACGGCGGAGAACAATGGGTACAACAATGGAAAGTATATTATGGGGAGAACAATGAGAGATAATGGCCAATGAAGACAGCATATCTTCCATGTTCTGTAATGCAAGGGCGCCTTTAGGATTTGTTTCAGTTCATTATGTGCCAGGAATGCACAATTCTCAAACAAATCGGCTTCTGGTTTGTCGACGTATTCAAGAAAAGGTGCGTAATCGGTTATGTGACTTCTCTCGTTGGAAACTAAATTCGAGAGTTCACCCGACTGTGTTGAACGGGCAGCATGACAACCCGATACATGTTGAACACATATAAACTCAGAAAGTACGTCTGTGAGACAGCGAACAAACATGATTAAAATTATAAAATAGACGGCATAGAAGGAGCACACTATACCAAGGATTATTTTAGGTAGGGGGTAAACGAATACTCGAGTCAGTGAATGATAGACTAGACTTAACTTGTTATTAAATTGAAGCCATGCTTCCACTTCTACTTTCCTCTGGCCTAAGTTACATCCTGTTGTGGAATTGAACATGAAAACGTATAATGCAAATGGTGCAATAACCAAGAAGAGTGTCAATAATTTCAATGTTTTGGTGAGGCATTTAAAGTTACAAGTACGACCTGTTGCCTGACCTGATTCAGAATCACGCTCTACTTCCTCATCTGTACTCTTATCCTCTACTTTACCCCAATACTTTAGAATATTCATCAAACCAATCGGGTTGTCGTTGTTATCTTTTATAAGGCTAGACTCGTCAATAACAACACTATGTACATCTCCCCCAACTTTGTATTCAAATTTCTTTTTTGGATTTACTTTGTCACCCTGGAAAATAGCCCACGAGGCTATGTATGGCGTTGCTACATATGCGGATAAAATAGCAAATAGATAAATTGCAATTTTCACACCATACATCCAACAAGTCTCTTTGATGTCTTTAAAACACGCTGAAATACCCTCTGAGGTCTTGTATTCAGAAACAAGACAGCATCTGTCACTGTAAATAACTCCTTTACGTACATCGGAGTGACACAAAGTGACATCTTTCCCTTTACTAGCTGGAGCTGAAGTGGTGATATATTTAAGGAATTCCAGCCCCAGTTCAACTTTGCATTGTTCGGAGAGTAGTGCAATGCTTTTCGGATCTGTTTCTTTGGTGAAATCGATCGTCAATTTCCTAATTCTTGGATGCAAAATTCCGAAAACATGGTAGTCTACAGGAAGTCGAAGTATACCTTTTCCATATTTATCGTAGATGAATTCCCATCTCCATAAGCCAATTGCACTAGATGTATTGTACAACATGGGGTTTCTACACCGTTTGCTACCTGAAAGGGAAAGGTGAATACTATTGGTGCAAGGTTATTATCGCCCCAATATGGACGCTATTACGATCGCATGGTAATCTGCCCCACTTGAATATGGTGGATGACACCTGGCATCAAATAGGGTCTAAACCACTTTATCGGAACTGTAATATTAGTAGTATAAGCCAAGTTAATATTGTGTGGGAAATGTATATTAGTATAAGTTATTAGTCTCATTCTGATAGATAGCCAACACATATGGATATCTTGCAAAATTGCATTTTTGAAGAGAAACTACTTTTCTCTTGCTCCTGAGCAGTATGGGCCCCATGTGATTGTTACAAATTTTAGCATATTAGTGAAGATAGAATGATGTCATTTACTACTTTTTCATTTTCATGGGAGATAGTGATCCATGTGAAACTCCACCTACGATCCACTGGACCACTCAAACCGCCATTCAAGCCAAACGAACCCTGAAGTGTTTGCTAAGGTAGTGAGTGAGTGAGGCTGCTTTGCTCTTCCTTTTTAATGCTTGGATACATGGTCACTTAAAGGTCCGTTTTTGTTTTATTTTCTGATTGGCTGATTTTAGCTACAGTGTGACCACCGTGTAAGGTCACATAACAATTTCGGAAAAACTCCTAACATTTTCCAAGGAAACAATAGGATGGGTTTTTCACTGTAGTTGAAAGAGCCTGCCTACTGGTGTAAACCAATCACGTCAGATAAGCGGAAAGCAGCGCGAAAATGCTTAATTTCAAATGTAAACATTCCAAACAACATTTAGAAATCGCGTGTAGATAGCAAATTAAAACTTAAATTAAAACTGGTCTATACTGGGTGGTGGTGTGGGCAGACGGCAAGGCCATATTTGTGTTGTGTCTAAATTTCAATATAAAAACTAAATGTGCATGTAAACATTTGAAACTATTGTTGCTACTTTGTTCAAGGTTGGCAAGGAAAGTACGCCCCATTCTCAGTAAAAATCAAGAAGAAGAAAATTAGGGATCACCTTACAAAGTTTTGAAATAGTGGTTAAAATGTTCTCAAAATTAGATTTTATATCTGCCACATATACCACCGCCGAATACATTGTTAATGAACACTATGTGAAGATAACCTATTGTACGTTTCATTGTAAGGCTTGGTGCACCCGACATTTTATTCAATTAGAAAAGGACCAGTAGCTAGCTTTCGTATGGTAAAGTTTGGAGAGAGTTGAAAAATTTCGATTTGTAGCAGCTCTTTCGGCCCTGTTCTCATATTTTTTTTTAAATCATGACTTACCATCATTATAGCATGACATTTCCAGATGAAATTCTATCATTTTAGCGTCACCCTTTTCAAGGAAGTTGTTTACTTCTTTTACAATCTCTTCCAATGTTTTATTCAAGTACAGTTGAACAGTTGCCGGTTTGGCGTCACATGTAAACGAATAGGTACTATCGGATTGTAAAATAGCATGTTCATGTGTGTCTTTCACTTGTTGACAGCTGCAACACGTCGCAAGTGTAAGCACGGCAACCAAGATTGTAACATATTCCATCGTTAATCTGTTAAAATAAAAAGTCACAAGTTCAAGAATACGTCAAACGTACAAGCTGTGAGGACGTGAAAGCATACATAGTAAGAACGATGCACACTAGTGGTAACATTCTGTGCGAAGTGTAGCGGGTTCAACATAACGCCACGGTGTTAGTCTTCCATATAATAAAACACAAATATGCCGAAAATAGCGTGATGGGCTACTACATAAAACAATATTTTGACCTGTAAATATTTCACGATTGCAGACGGTTAATCACACATACCTAAACACCAGCTGTAGCAAAGTTATAAAAGTTACAACTTTCGAATTAACACAACTTTGAGCACCCATACCTGAGCGCCAAGTATAATGAAGTTAACAAAACATATTTGAAACCAACTCACTTTTGGCACAGTGTTAAAATATGTTTTTATTACTGTTATATGTGCAATGTTGGGAATATGATAACAACATATGCGGTTTGTCTTCTGTAAGACACAAACAAGCAGAATATGTCATTGTTGAACGACTGCTTAATGCATTATTTTGAACCATCTAGTTATTTGTAAGTAGACTCGAATATTAACCAGACACAATACAATATGAACAGTTATGTCGGCCTATAGGTGGTTTAATTAGGTCACTGACAGGCAAAGGAGGTTGCTTTAGATTCGGTATAAATTTTGTGTCGACACAAAATTACATTTGCTTATGTAAATGGATTTAGTTTCTGAGATAAAGAGTGTCCATCATTTCATAAGATTCCAGACGCTCACATCATCGTACGATGCAGGAGAATGGGAATGGAGTCTTTCCAGAGTTTCATATTCTTACGATGAAGAACGACCACGTCCAGACTGTATAGGACTGTTGATAGCTGTCACAAAAGCGACTTTTGAATATTATGCCCTCGCCTTTTATTTCATAGTTTGAAGAACCGGATAAAACGTGTGTAAACATCCACCCTCGAAAGCAAAATGATTCCTGCCCACAGTAGTGGTGTTTATACAGCACGAACATTCAATTTATGGCAACAACCTGGCCTACTTATTCTCATCGACGCGATTTTAGGAAATAAAACTGGTCATGCCAGTTTCAATAAATGAAGCTAACTTTTAGAGGATTGGTCGAAGCATATGTTTACCGAGTGTCCGTTGATAAGGAAATATTTGTGAACGACGTTCTGATCAGTTTGATAGTCGACTAAAATTTAAAACAGACACTCACGAGTCTTCAACTGAATGTCTTACGAGAAAACTCCACTTCACAGTAAAATACACGTGTATATGAGCAGCACAGATATTCGAAAGTATATCGAAACGAGTGTTAGAGCATTACTTTGCATATTAGTATGTGAATTAATGACATGGCCAACATAATAGCTAATACTTCTATAGAACCGAAACCACACGTTATACTGCTATTGAACACTTTCTGGTTAATTCGAACACAAGTAGATCACTTTGTGGCCGTCGACAGAGTAAACAGTTTGGGTAAGTTATGGAACACGGAGATGGCTTAATATATCTCACATATCTGTGAAACACAAGACAACTATAGAGTTTTATAAGTCATTTTCTCATCCGTTTAGAATGGTTGAAGTTAACACTAACCTGGTGTAGATATCCAGCTAAGACAGCCGTGTGTGTTTTACACACATATGTATCGTCAAATGAGCCACACCTATAGTACAACGTCAGATTTTCAAAAAGGTCCACTCTGATTGGTTACCTACAATGGAATATATGCAGATGTCCTCATGTGCCCTCACGTACCGAAACTAATCAATGATTGGGGGTGTTAAATAACATGGGCTGACAAATATGATCACCGAGTATGATAATATATAATATGACGCTAAGCAAAGTTTAGACCCAACAAATCATCGTAGAAGACATACTCACCTCAAATATTTTATTTCTATGTGTCTTAATGGAGACATGATTTAAAAAGAACTTGGTGGCAACAAATAAATACTACACAGTCTCAGCTAGTTTAGGAAATTACTGAATTTCGATAATTGAACCTGAGGATCAGAGTCAAGGCCAAAGATCAATGTCTCAAAAGAAAGTTTATTTAATTGGTCCTGAAGGTCAAGGTCTAAGTCAAAGTTCAAGATCTCCAAAGATAGCTTACATCTGATAATATGGGGGTAGACACTTGAATTAGTTATGCAGTAAATAATGATTTTAAATACAAATATGGCTGCCATTCAGTAAAAGTGACGAGCACCAAAGATTATGCTTGTGTATTGTTCTCTCCTTCGATATTACTTGTAAACATGATTTAAAAGTAATTTGCAATATGTAAATACTACAATGGGTCTGTGATAGCTAGGAATTGGTTTGATTTCGATAATTGACCCTGAAGGTTTCAAAAAATGGCTTGCATCTGATATAATATCGAGATTAACACTTGAATTAGAGTTTTTGAGGTATGCAGTAAATATAGATTTTTAACTATAGCTCTAAGTAAGTGTTGTCGTAGTAACAGTAAGAATGTGGCTGCAATTTGGTCTAAATTGCATATATAAAAAAATACCGCCAATGGCGTTGTAGCACAACTGTACAGTTTTAAAAAAATGTTTATCCATATGCTAGTCCATGCCAACGATAGGTGTTCATTTGCTGAATGACTATCCAGTTGCCTATCCAACCATGTTGCTATGCTATCTTTACGATATATCCTACCATTTGGCGAATGCTATGGGCGTGGTCATGTTGTTAGATATATTTGCATACATTTCTGTATGTTTTTGTTCACTTGTGTATGAATTCCTGATATTATCTTTGCAATATACATGATCTTTTGGCTGTTGCTATGGGCGTGGTCTTGTTCCTAGGCTTATTTACTACATTTTTTGAATGTTAATTCAATTGTGTATAAATCCCCATTGTTATCTTTGCAATATATGTGATCATTTGGCTGTTGCTATGGGCGTGGTCTTTTTGCTAGGCAAATTTATATACATTTTTACCTCCCGTAAGGGTACGGGAGGTATTAAAAGGTGAATGTCTGTCTGTGTGTCTGTCTGTCTGTCTGTCTGTCTGTCTGTCTGTGTCATCATTTTCTAAAAATCGGCCGGCTCAATTGTAATGAAATTTGGGATATATAATCTTTAGGGTAATAGCTAGACCTGATTAGGTTTTGAGTCAGATCTGTTAATGTTTTTATTATTTGCATATTAATGAAATCAACTAATTACGCAATATCTTAAGACTGCATACTTCAATTTCAATATAATTTAGGATATTCGTTAAACATAACAACATACATTTGTCCTATAAAATTCGTTGATGTATCTTACAGCGTCAATGAATAATTTGCATAATTAATTATTTTTGGTAATTAGGCTATATTAGAATACATACTTCAAATTCAATATAATTCAGTACACACGTTAACCATAACAATCGCATATGTCATGTAAAGCTTGTTGGTGTACCTTTCAGTGTTAATGAATAATTTACATAATCAATAATTCTTGGTAATTACGCTATATCTTACGACTGCATGCTTCAATTTTAATACAATTCAGGACACACGTTAACCATAACAAATTGTGTATGTCCTATACAGTTAGTTGATGTACCTTACAGTGTTAATGAATAATTTGCATAATTAATGATTTTCGGTAATTAGGCTATATCTTAAGACTGCATTAAGCAGTATCATACACTCTTACATACATTAACCTAAGAAAGCACGCTTCTCTAAAAAACAAAGCGTGTTACCATACTTGTTTTTAGTTTAATGAGTTATTTGCATAATTAGTGATTCCCTTACGGGAGGCATTCAGTTTAAATCAGGTTGAATGTTTATTCAATTGTCTATTAAACCCTGGTATCTTTGTGAAATACACCACCGTTTGGCTGTTGCTGTGGGCGTGGTCATGGTTGCTAGGGTATTTGCATACATTTTTTGAATGTTTACTCACTTGCCTACCAGATGATGTTGTTATTTAACCAAACTATACTGCCATTTGGTTGTTGCTAAGGGCGTGGTCATTGCTGCTAGGGCCAATTGTGTCAAAATGTTTTGAAGAAAATCTGCAAAATAACACTTTCAGAAACATCTCACCAAGTTTCAGACTCATTGATCAAGTACTTTTTGAGATAAAATTTTTTGACCAAAAATGAACATTCTTACACCTAATTTGCATATCACTCATGGAATCATTGTATGCTTAATATTTCTTTGTCCATACATCCCTAGATGCATTCCCATTACATTTCAGTCCAATCTGCTCAGTAGTTTTGGAATTATAGATTTTTAACCAAAAAGACACAATTTTAGCCCTAATTTGCATATTACTTATGGAATGATCATGTCATGAACAAATCGCACTTTACATCCCCTTAAGAATGTTCCCACCAAATTTCGCACCAATCTGCCCAGTACTTTCTGAGTTTAAGTTTTTTGACCAAAAATCACATTTTTGGACCCAAAACCCACACCTCTGATGCAATCAATTTCATTTACACATTTTCCCAACTAGACATCAGAAGTAACATGACCATCGAATATCAAAGCAATCGGTCGGGCAGTTTTTGACTTCAATTTGTTTACACACACACACACACACACACACACAGACGCCTATAGCACTACTGTACCTCAGTTCAGTTCAGTTGCTAAAAAACAAATTGCATATGTCCCATACGATATGTCACCTTTGTGCCAGGTCTAAGAAATGATGTATTACGGGTGGACGGACGGAACCCATCACAATAGCCCCTCCCCCCTGTTTTATTTTAAATGTCATGTTGACCTTCCCCTCCCCTCCCCCTCGCGCCTAAGTAACATTTTGAAATTCTAAATCTAAAATACAATTGCCATAATGTTTAGATTTTTCAAGATCAGAGTGGTTTTAAGTTGAAGAAAATGCCAGAGTTTTTTGAATGTTTTAATATAACTTATACTGTAAGAAAGATAATTTTTTCATAGTGTTATTCCTCGCTCTCGGGCTTATCTGAGAGGGTGTGTAAGATTCTGATACTAAAGTAACGCCTTTTGATAGCACCCATCACACAATATTGGCTAAACCTCATTGCATGTTCGCCACATGGTCCTCACCACAACTTGAATAGATGAAGGAAGTGCTCACCTGATTACAATTTCCAACTGCGATGGCCATGTTTTCATTAAACAGGGACAGAATAACAAAAGTAGGAATAGTTTGGTAAACTTTCTATTTTATCAATGTTTTAGTCACACACCCTCATCACACGTTAATATTTGTTCCACGACATTGTATTTACAACACATGTGTTGATGTTTCTTACAATCGTCACTAATGCCACGTATACATTGCATAGATCGAAATATAAGATATTTATCCTCTACTTGTACCACTGTATCCTACACTTTCTCAGAGTCTGAATACGAAATTACTAATTAGTATTCGTATTGACATATATCGTCCATCTATTACTTACACTGCAATGAAAAAGGATTTCCACAAAATGAAATCAACAAAAAACAAATCGAAAACATAGCAGATAAAGCATATAACAGATTGGCAGGAACGAAACAATACGACATTGCCACCAGAACTATCCCAGCTATGTTTTAAATAAAACCATTATATTAAAGTCTATATTTGACACATATTTTGATTCTTTATTTCAACAGAAGTAATATGATAACAATTAAGATGTTGTACTTCTATTGTAGGACGCAAATGTACAGACTCTGTGAAATATGTTGTTATCGTGCTCTTGCTAAGTGTTGTGGTCATGGTTGCTGTACATCTTCACTTTAATATTTTGGAAGTTATTTGCTTGACAACTTTAACCCATCAACGTTGTGAATTTTGCAAAATATATATGTATTTTGCCTGTTGCTGTTGGCACAAGGCCAATGTCGCTACACATGCGAAATCGGAAGATGGTAGGCTTATCACGTGACAGGGCGAATGTCGTGTTCAAATATAAATTATACTCATGCCATATATGATGTATGTGTTAATCAGACGAGTAGTTTACGGACAGTAGGTAAATTTACATTTTTACGGGTTTTTCATAAATCTGACATATAATGACCACCAGACCAGTTAAAATATCAAGAACTAAGCTCATCTACAACAATGTTCGACCAACTGTACTTTTTAGTTTGTCTCGAGTTGTGCTACCAACTAGCTGCAAGTGTCTCGTTTGATCACAGTGTAATCTTTCACACCTGATGTTTGATGAGTGTACATTTTACCAGTAGAGTTTTAAGTAGAGTGTTCAGGATATTAACACTGCACTGTGGGATATCTAATCAGGTATCATAAACAGAGTAGTAAAGTTGTATTGTGTTCTAGTTGCTAATTCAACATCAAAATGTTGGAGTTGTTTGTTTACGGTCTGAGTGAAGTCAGTGTTTGAGTGTATGTGTCATATTACTGTGTAGTGACTAGCCGGCCTTGGTCAAATTAACAATTTGTTAAACATCAGGGAGTGAAAGATTACACCGTGATCAAAACTTGTTGCTAGTAGGTATTTTCAGCACGACGTGAGACAGCCTAAGAGGTACAGTTGATCGAACAGTGTTGTACATGACACCTCGCGTTGCATATGGCCGGTTCTCGAGGTGACGATTGCAACATTATTTTCGTGAAATCTAATATGGCAGCAATCACATCACATTTCGGTTCAGAAAGGTGTTGTGTGATACACCTAATACCAAAGAAGTCAGTGAAGTTTCAGAAATGTCGATGCTAGCTATATCATGTTCAAAACTTGGCTTACGAAAAAATAATGGGGGAAAGAAGAACCTGAGGAAAACCAATTATTGGTGTCCAAGCTCTATCGTATTGAGCACTTACCCCCCCCCCCCCCACTATAAATTGACACTGTCATCCCATTTTGTCTGCATTATGATTTACATTTGAATGGCTTGGTGACTGGTACTGTAGACCGTAAATAAACATGTTTTAACTAACCACACTCGGGAAATAACATCTAGAAGGACTAGACAAATATAATTACAGACATGTCTCATTTAAGCCACCTACTCGAGTCATTGATTTCGTGCAATCGTGCAACCTGTACGGCCCTCTTTGTACACAATGCTTACGACCATTTGAATCAATCTCTATAAATCATATACATGCAAATTTTTGCAACAACTTCTGTTTACGAAAAGACATTTTTTTCCCATGCATACGTTCCACTGCGACTTAAGACTGTCATAAAGAAATAAATCAAGCCTATCAATACAAGGTTTACAACTTATGTTTATTTACAGAACACGATGGAATGTGTATGGCATGTAATAAAGGCTAATTCATAACAGTAAAATTGCCAAAGACTATTTCAATAGATACAGCTAAAGCTCCGTGTTCGGGTTTCAGTACATTTTTTTCACCCTGTATGTATATGTCGTCTACCACAACAGACTAGAGTAGAAATGTTTGATTCAATCTCTATATATCATATACGTGTTAATTGTTGCAACAACAACTGCTGTTTACGAAAAGACATTATTTCCCCATGCATACTTTCCACTGCAAACGTCTTGATATACGTGGCAATGTTCCCAAAATGATATCGACTTAAGACTGTCATAAACAAATGAATCAAGCCTATTAATACAAGGTTTACAACATAATGTTTATTTACAGAACACGATGGAATGTGTATGGCATGTAATAAAGGCTAATTCATAACAGTAAAATTGCCAGACTATTTCAATAGATAAAGCTAAAGCTCAGTGTTCGGGTTTCAGTACATTTTTTGCACCCTGTATGTATATGTCGTCTACCACAACAGACTAGACTAGAAATGTTTCCAAAAGTGATCTACATGTTTGTTGTAGTCTTTGGTACCAGTAGCCTGGTTGAAGTGGCAGCCAACCTGATAGATATTTCCAATGGAGATGGCCGACTATTCAACTACACTTGTGATATCTACAAAACGGAGTACGTTGTTATACTTCACACAGAACGGCATTTCCAAGACATGGTCAAACAATTTCACCAATACCTGAAAACCGACGATGCTAAAATGGTCCGATTCTGGTTGAACTTTCCAAAGTACGGAGGTATTAATTCCATCTTGTATTCGTTTCCTAAATATGGTTTGCGCCAATGGAGTTGGGTTTATGACCAATTTGGAATGTCTCTATTGTATTTTGGATCAAGGGCTGAGTTTTTCTCGCTAGGAATGATACAAATGAGAACACAGTCCATGGTTGTGGAATTCACCGATGAAACTAATGCGACAGTTATTAAGAATCTGCCACCAAACTGTAAAGTTGATCTCTGCTTTCAATTCCTTGCCAATATTACAGTGCCTGTCGCTGAAAGTGAAGGAAAAGAGGGAGAACTGTGTCATCGATATGTGTCCGTTGGTAATTACGTTTCTCACACATGTCGAAATGCAAACCTAAACGATGACATAGGGAACGGCAGCAGACGTTTTGAATATCTGAAGCAAACGACATGGACAAGTACGTTAGCAAACATGTTTCTGTATGTTACATATCCTCTTGTATTGGCTGTCGGACCTTATATTCTGTGGACTTTATTTTCAATGTGCAGTGCTCATCGTAGAAGACACGTCTTTATCGGGACCGAATCTAGTCAAGTATTATCATTATTGCAGGATGAATTAGTTAGCAGTGATTCTTCTCCACCCGTGACTTTAACAAACGTCATGACGTATTGGCAATACATGTACACAGCAGGGAGGGGTACTTTGACAAGTAAATCAAGACAACGCAGAGTGATTCAAACATTATGGTGGCTAGTTCTCTGTTGGTTGCTCTTACCTTTTGGAACGTGGTTGTCATTTCTTACAAGAAATGGTTTCTTCGGTCATGAACAAGACGACTACAGCACCTGGTTGAGAATATATGGCGAGCAAGTAAAGTACCGTGATTTCACCGGTCTCGATGCAATTTCAGGCTGGTCAAGAGAAAATAGCCATGCCATAGTAATTATTATCGTATATTATGTAACTACGCTCATTTCGATCATCGGAATAGCTTCACTATATTTTCCTACTTACAAATGTATTTGCCATCCTATGTGTTGTGAACATTTGATTACTCTTCATGCCAATGATGGTACTGATGTTACTGATCCGTTGGCTAAACTTTGCGAAAACATGCACAAACAGTTTCTGCTTGGCGTGCCCCCAGAGCGCGATATGCACATTCATGTGAATACCATAGTCTACGAACGCAATCTGCAAACGCACCATTTGAAGGAGGTCGTGGATATGGCGACCTGGGAAATATGTGGGCTTTCATGGCCTTTCTCTTTGGTATTTTTACCGTGGGTTGTTATCAAATATTATCCATATTTCTATCTTATTTTTCAATTCACCTTTCTCAAGCATAAGCAAACATTACGTATGAAACAATTCAACACGGAAATAAAAAATGATGATGAAGCTACATCCACATTACCGGACACAAGATCGGCTGCAGATACCCAACCCCTAACAGAGTCAACTTCGCAGATGTCTATCTATGATATTGTGGCTATCATCTTCATGATACCATTCTGTATCTTTTACATGTACTCATTATTAGTATTACCTTTCCTGATATACGCATTCATCAATTTACTCATGCATGTGTGTGCATTTGTTGTCATTAGTGTAACATTGCATATTGATATGTTGAGTCCGGTGATCATTGAAATTATACTAATATTTTGGTATGTTACTAGTGTCTACAGGGACTTCACAAAGTACTATCAGCATCTTAAAGAAGTCGTTTTTCAAGTGTGCAGACACCTTGACGACAACGAGTCAATGAAAGGAGCTAAGTATCTAACTGACTGTGAGGAACATAAACAATTTGATGAATTTGAAGTGGCCACACATTTGCGATCGGGTTCGAGAGCAGTTTTGTTATTTCAGAATGTTCCATTCCCGATTTCTCAGAAGTGGCACGATTGCATACCACAACAGTTCTTCGGTTTCGCCTGTGAAAATATTTACCCTGTTAGATACAAATTTATGTATCTCATTCTGAAGCTTTTCTTACTCATATCCTTTCTACTTTTCATATTTTTTGCCATAAAGGCATTTGACACTCGTCCATATGTTGGGTCCTTTATATTAACAGCTATAGGAATTTTGCCAGGTGTACTTAAGAATGTTAAAGGAAAGCATTCAGCAGAGGAAAACACTCAGCTTCATTCCCAGATGATAGATGTCGTTGTGAAATACGTGGCGCACCTGCATACGGAAAACCAAGCAAATCGAGAAAATATCCACGATATTGAAAATCAGACCCATCCCGAAAACGGTCAAGATTTAGAAGATAATTCCAATCAAGACTACAGTGTAAGCAATGAAAACGGGTCCTACAATCAAGATGGTAGCAACAACAATGAAAATGGGTCCGCTCGAGATGGTAGCAACAACAATGGAAATTGGTCCGGTCAAGGGAATGACACTGACAATGAAAGCCATCATGGAGGCCGTCCAGAAGATATCAATCAATCTGATGAACGAGACTGCACTGACAATCAAAATTCGACAGGATATAATCTACCGAATGATGATGATCAACAAAATAATGAAAACCAACCCGATCAAGGAGACCATCCAGGAGGTAAAAATCACTCCGATAAAGATTTCCGCACTGGCTATAAAGGTGGGTCTGATCAAGTTGGAAGTGGCAATGAAAACCGGTCCGACCATGAAAAATGCTCGACTGATAGCAGGCATGCTGATGAGAAAGATCAGAGAGACAATGGACAGACATCGAATCAAAGTGGATGTTTTGAAAATGGAAAAAATAAATATATCATTGACAATGATAATCAAACGGAGCAAGAATACCTCTACAACGGAGTGGGTAAGCCTGGCCCAGAAAACGTTTCCAACATCGAAAATAAGTCTGACCAAGAACACATTTCTGAAAATGAATATAAAACTGACGAAGTAAACGTTTGTGATGATGAATGTAAGGCTGACCAAAAAATCGTTTCAGAACATGACACAAAGGCCGACCAGGAAAACATTTCTGTCGATGAAAACAAGGTTAACAAAGGAAACGTTTCTAACGGACAAAATAAGACTTTCCAAAACAATGCTTCTGAAGGTGAAAATAAGTTTATCCAGGAAATAGTCTCTGCAAATGAAAACAAGGTTTGTATAGAAAATCTTTCTGAAGATGAAGATAAGGCAGACCAAGAAAACCTTTCCGACGTCAGTGAAACTATATCTGGCCAAGAACCTTTTCCTGACCATAAAAGTACGACTGACCAAGAAAACTTTTCTGACACCAAACATGTTGGGGAAGACCTAGAAAATAATGTTGATGGAGCATGTAAGGCTGACAAAGAAATCCTTTCTGAAGATGAGAATCTAATCAATGAAGGAAATGTCACTAACGACGAAAACGAGGCAGATCCCAGAAACTTCAAGAGGTATGAAAGTCAGGCTTCTCAATTTGAAGATAGTTGCCCGAACAGTCAATGTGTGAATACAGACACACATCCATACGTCGATAGCAGCGACGGACAGCCTTGGTTAGAACTTCATAACATGAATGTAACCGACTCAGGTAATTCATAAATCTATCAAACTAAATGTAGGCAATTGCATTCATGTAACAGTCAACTGGATCGCAATTGCCCTAGCACAAATCTGTAAAAAATGCTACATTGAACTCAAGGTAATGCTAGCATTGTGATATCTAATCTAAATCAACTTTAGTAACTTTGTTTCAGTTAAAGTATAACTAACAAATGACCTACCTTAAACAATAGCTTATAAGTTATTAGCTTAACATGTTGTGGGTCACCCTACAGGTTTATCACACAATATGGAAATAAACTTTAATACATATCAGTTGCACTATATAAACAATGCAAAGGTTTTATTTTACGTCATGCGGCTTATTGAACTTTATAATCTTTATGAGTATAATTCATGCACGAAATAAGTATTTGTGCCATAATGGATTTGGTATATTAGCTTGTTTCCAGGGACACGTGTTATATAAACTGACATAAATAAACTAACTTCTTTCAAGCGTCACAGTAGAGAGGTACCATAAACACATTACTTTGCGTAACCTGGACACATGATAAGGGTTTCTGCTCATTATCAATGAAAGAATAAATCACATTTTTGTTGATGAATATCTATTTGGCTAGATCTATCCACGCTAGCCATAGACATGGGTAAGGGTAACCTTATTTGCACATTAGTTTATAAACAAGACTTTCAATATTGGCTACAGCTCCCATCGCCCCAATATGGACTTTAAGAAAAGTGTACCGGTACGTATCGCTGCTTCTGAGAAGGTTGGGATAAAAGGAACGTTTAAACACAGTGTTTGAAACAAATTAATTTGTTTTGTAATTATATCTCAATGTTACAACACTATAATTACTGTGTTATTGTGGTATAATATCACATTTTAAAGTAAATTCAAAATTTTATATTACATGCTTACTTTGTTAAGGAATTAGATCGTAGACATTACAAAATTTTGTATTTCTTAACTGTGTATTGCATCTTTTATATTACCTTTTTTGAAAGGATAAACTCATACTTCACACTTTCTGACGTGCCCCCCCCCCCTCGCCACAAAAAGCTAAACAATGGTAGTATGATGTCAATTATGAAATCATTGGAGGGGGGGGACTCATGATCAAACTGATCTACATGTTATCAGTTTACCTCCTGACAGACATTTCTAAATTGCATATTTTTAGAGAGTTAAGAAACCAAACGAATGCTGTACAAGGTACCATATAAAGATAATTTGTGGCATGTTAAAGGTTTACCTTTTGTATTCAAGTTTGAGAAACTGAGCGCTTTTTCATTTCTTTATTTTATTCAGCCAGACATGTATGTGTAGTAAAACATGTTTGACTATTAATATATAACAATTGGATGTCTTATTTTTTCTGTACGATTTTTAGTAGGCAAAGTAACAATATAAAGGCAACTGGATGTCATGTTTATAACATGTAGTGTCGATGACTGCATTCATGGCATGCCATTTCATGTCATGACAAGATAGGATGAATTTATATATGTTTTGTGATCATAGTTCACTCTAACAAAAACACCGACACCTACCATTCATAGTGATTTCTCTATGAAAAATTATTCCTGACACCTACGTGTATAATCTATAACAGTACAGTCTGCATATTGTGTTTGTCTGCTTTTGAATCACATCATTATTTTCACTGACTTCTTTTTCACCTGTTCTATTGTTTTGTGACCAACGAGTACGTATACCTACTCTATGGGTCGAAGTAATTAAACAAAATAAAATATAAAGTAAAAAAGATCCCGACCTACCTATCATATTTTAAAGTCATGTTATCGGAAACACACATTTTTGCCTTATGCTGCTCTGGATCTGGCTGGCTATGGGTTTTATTTTTTGTTATTATCACAATGCAGTACATGTATAATTAATATACTAATAATCCCTATGATATGCAGATAGCATAGTTTCAGATACAACGTGATCTTTCATGTTAAGTCTTCAGAACGCATGCGCGATGGAGAACAAAGTAAGGTGTCATCGGAAACGAGTATATTTGCCTTATGTATGCTGGATCTGGCTGGCTATTACTTTTTTTATACTAACAAAGCGGTATATAGATAATTCATATACTAATATTCTGTATAATATGAAGCTAGCATAGTTTTTGATACAACATGATATTTCGAGTTAAGTCTTCGGAACGCATGCGTGATGGAGAATAACGTGAGATGACACTTTACAGTATTCGCAAAATTCGATTCAAAATTATGGATTGTGCTAATCATGTGATAAATATAAAATCAAACGAAATGAATGTTAGATTAACATCATGATGCTCTTTGTATGGTTCTGCATAGACTACAGAATTAATACTCAGCTGTGGTGTATATTTGTATTATTCCGTGGAATCATTCCGTGGAATCACTGGTGGATCAGATAACAAGGTTTATACCGAAACAATGTTTTCTATGCAAAAACGTAAAGATAGTGAGAACAAAATTAAAGCCAGATGACTGTGCAAAGAGATATTGACAGGCGTCCCACTTGCCATATTTGGAGAAAATGGTTGCACAGGTTGGTTGACTGTGTATGCTATCCATTGAGTTATAATAGCAGCGATAATGGGTATATAATAATATATATGATTGCACAATAAAACACATGTTGTGTCATATGTGTTAGTAAATATGAATATTTGAATACCTTAACCAAACAACGTCAATATTGTACTTCTTTTATTTCAAACAGTACTTTTAAACGCCTTTATGGACGTTAACGTGAGATGAGCCTAGAAAATAATCAGTGTAAACTTTTGCTGTTTTGCTGTTGCTGTTCAAAAAACGTCAACCCATTCTCAATTAAATGCAAGAAAAAATGAGAGATCACGATACAGATCTTCTCAAGGCAAAAAAAATTACAAATATGGAATTCCTGAATCCAATATGGCGGCGAAATAATGTGCTAATGGTTTGTCGAAATGAGAGATTGTCGATTTCCCTGACACAGGACGATAGATCCCACTAAATTATTTTATTATTTCCAATAGAAGTAAGTTAGCCTATATCAAGTTTAGGGAGATTTTCAAACGTTGACTTTTACTTAAATTCGTCCTGGAGAGGTTGTTTGACCTTTCAAGGTCAAAGTCTGGTTAATCTAACAGTAATGACAATGTAAAGTTACGATTACCTCTTCATACTAATTTTCTTACTGAAATACAAATATTTTATAAACAGGAAGCTTGCAGAAGATTGGAATAGAATGGACAGGACGGATATGTGTATTTATATCTCTACTCTTTTGCTGGCATATCATGTCATGCAGGTCACCATGGAAAAAACTATTGTTTAACTGACCGGAGTATCAAAACCCCCCTTCTCAAAATTAACATTCTCCTTCGTAATGACGATGGGATGTGGGGTGCGGAGTAAGAAATGTAGGAATGATGTGAAGGAGATAAACGAAACAACCAGGTGGAGAGACATTAAGGACTGGCCTTCAAGCAAAATAGATAATGAATGTTAACTTCTGTCTTTATGATTGATGACTTGTCGTACCATCATATCATGCAGGCCTATCCTATTCTGATGGCAAAAAGGAAGATCATTTGTTAACATAGACATGTGCATTATTCCATATCAAGGAAATAAATGGTGTTCGTTTAAAATGTCACATGTTTTATTCAATTTTGAGAAACTGCATGCCTTTGTTTCATTTACTCAGCTCTACATGTATGTGTATTAAAATGTGTTTCACCGTTATTAACTAACAATTATTTATCTCGTTTTCGCTGTACGCTCTTTTTTAGTAGGAAAAGTAACAATGGATAGGCAAATGAATGTCATGTTTAGAACATGTAGTGTCGACCTTAGCGACACTGTATTTGAGCTACTCGGGTTTTGACCGTGGAGCTGTGAGCATCTGTCTCTTCTGACTCTGACTTTGTAGTGACGCCGTGTGGCAAAATCAGGGCTTTGTGAACATAAAGTCTATGTTCCATTTATACAACACACATCTACTCGTATGCAGGTTACTCCTTTATTACACACACTTGTTGATCCAAGGTATGACATGGTTGAGAGTTCGGGTAGCTGAAAACCTGCCGTTGCAATCATTCATTAAATCCCAATAAGTTAAGCATAGGAGATGACATTCCTAAGATAACAATAGGTCAGGCATAATTATGAGCGTCATGTAAATGAAAGAAAGGACACTGAACTTTAACTTGAATGACATCTATAGACATACACTATTAGTACATATTGTCTTAACTTTGTAAGCTTTTGCTATAAAAGATATTCATTTCTCTAACTAGGTGTTTGACGACATGTATAAATAGAGTCATGTCTGAACCCAAACACAGTAATTCCAAATTCATGACACATCTATCACTGAGTGGTTCATTCCAAAACCAGCATTTGAGTACACGGTTCAATAAATGAATGAGGTGACGCCATGAGTTCAGGATTCCACATACGAAAGTGTGAAGCCAATGACTGCATTATATAAGCTGTTAGCATGACCAACATCTAACGGCCTTTGCGAAAATGGTCCATGTATTCACTTTGAAAAGATAATTTATGTATCAAGATGAAAAATATTGGTAATTTTAATGATGGAAATGTATATTCGTGATTGTTTACTGTACAGTAGATTGCTTCCGACATACCAGTATATTCAACAATAGACATAGTAAGCAGTTAAAAATAATATATGTCGATGCATAAGGTCAAACTTCCCCTCGCATGTCACATCACTACGAAACATTCAAATTTACTCACCTTTACCATACCTACTTACCATCTCTGTCAAGGGGTAGTACGAGACGAAGTGACACTTTTAACTGCCTAAAACCCCCAGGGAAGAGATCATCAGGGGTAAATTAAGTCGAAGGTGTCACTTCTTCTCACACTCACCACATTTACACATCCTTTGCTTTGATTTATCACGGTGGAAAGACATGGTCGAATATGACTTTTCGTATAGTGCATGTTAAACGTATACGTTTACGTTGTTCTTGATCTGGCTAGTTTAAGTTCCTGTTATTATCGTAAATAATTCATATATTAATATTCTCTAATATGGAGACAGCATAGTTTCTGATACAAAATGATCTTTCATGTTAAGTCTTTGGAACGCATGCGCAATGGAGAATATAGTAATATAGTGAGAAACGTTATAGCATTTGTAAAAATTCGAAACACAATTGCAGAAAAGTTACATGGATTGTCTTAATCGTGTGATAACTATATTAATCAAATGAAATCAATGTTAGTTTTACGTCATAGTGCTCTTTGTATGATTCTACAAACTACAAATACTCACGTGCGGCTCATATTTGTATTAGTCCGTGGAATCATACTTGGAGCATTATGACGTTAAAACTAACATTCATTTAGTGAGATTACATATAAATACCACTCAAGTTGTTGAGTTAAATGATGTGATGACGATTATTATAGCTAGAAAATGTAAACTTTTGCTGTTTTACTGTTCAAAAAACGTCAACCCATTTTCAATTAAATGCAAGAAAAGATGAGAGGTCACGATACAGATCTTCTCAATAGCTATAGGGCAACATTTATGACATATTTGCAATTCCTGAATCCAATATGGCGGCCGCGGAACAATGTGCTAATGGTGTGTCAAAATGAGAGATTGTCGATTTCCCTGACACAGGACGATAGATCCCATTAAATTAGTTTATTATTTCCAATAGAAGTAAGTTAGCCTTTATCATGTTTGGGGAGATTTTCAAAACGTTGACTTTTTGTTAAATTCGTCCTGGAGAGGTTGTTTGACCTTTCAGGGTCAAAGTCTGGTAAATCTAACAGTAATGACAATGCAAAGTTACAATTACCTCTTCATACTACTTTTCTTACTGAAATACAAATATTTCATAAAAAGGAAGCTTGCAGAAGATTGAAAATGATGAACAGGACGGATATGTGTATTTATATCTCTACTCTTTTTGCTGGCATATCATGTCATGTCATTGTCATATGATTGTTAGAAAATACTATTGTTTAACTGACCGGGGTATCAAAACGCCCCTTCTCAACATTAACATTCTCCTTCGTAATGACGATGGGATGGTGGGGTGCGGAGTAAGAAATGTAGGAATGATGTGAAGGAGATAAAAGAAACAACCAGGTGGAGAGACATTAAGGACTGGCCTTCTAGCAAAATAGATTATGAATGTTAACTTCTGTCTTCGTGATTGGTGACTTGGCGTGCCATCATATCATGCAAGCCTATCCTATTCTGATGGCAAAAATGAAGATCATTTGTTAACATAGACATGTGCATTATCCATAGAATGGTAAATTGTATCATTTCAAAATTTCACACCTTTTATTCAATTTTGATTAACTGCATGCCTTTGTTTAATTTACTCCTGTTAACCTTTTTACACTTATAGGGCGTGTCATGCCACATTATTTATCTGCAATGGATTATTTTTTCTATTGCAAATTACTCAGCGATCATAAGACACAGTAATATGATAACATTAGCTAATAGAGAAAAAAAACATATTCTTTCATTCTCAGAAACATGTCACTTTCGTTTAAAAGGGTCCTGTTCCTTTTTGGAAAGAACAACACTAACGACAGCACACAAAGGAATAGATGAAAATAAAGACTATTTTCATCATTCTATGAGTTGATAATTTTGATAGTTAAAGGGAATATTTTACCTGAGTTTATGTTTCCCCGCTCTGTCTGTCTGTCTGTCTGTCTGTCTGTCTGTCTGTCTGTCTGTTTCTCTCTCTCTCACTTTAAATTAAGTCGTTAACAATTGTACAACTTAATTTAATATACAAATGCAGCGTATTAGCTATATATTCCATGAGACAGTCAGGTACACCTTAAATATACTACTTTTTAAATTTCATTTAAGGCATAATTATACAATATCATCAAACAGGAATAAATTATACGAAATTTTGTGCAAGTATTTGCACCCGAGTGAAATATACTGTATACTTAATTTGTGTGACTTTACGAAAAACAGATCTTCTAATGAATATTCAAAGCAATTAATTTTATGAGAACCAACCATGAAAACATTTTACTTTTAAGGGTACGCATGTCCGAGGCTATGTTTAGAAACCACCAGTATATAAATTGTATGTGTATACGTGTTACTGTAAACTTTTGCACCTTGGCAATCTGGTGATAGGTAAGTATGGTTACATATGAGCACCTTTTCCATTTTGCGAAGTTTCCCTTGTGGTTTTATATGTGCAATAGATATTCCTCTTGTAGATTACCGACAAACTTACTGTGGCGGGAGGGAGTTCATATAGAGATGAAATATTGATAATGATTGCGTTCAACAACTCTTTCGTTGGAAATTTGCTCTGAATTGTGCCACGTTCCTTTTCAGAGCAGAAAGTTCCATGCTGTTCTATTAGTCATATTTGTTATTTATTTCACGGAACTCTAGCAGGGTTGTATGCACATTTGAATCTAGGAGTATTGTAACTATCGGTCACAACACTTTATCTGCCAGTTACTTTTGTTCGTTTGTTTGTTTGTCTGCTTATTTTATTCAGCAAATTAGCAAGGAGTACAAAGTAAAATCGCCTACAACACCAAATTTCTGTGTTTGGATACTACATTGAGGCCGAGGTCGGAAAACTAATTTCCACTCTGGTCCAACATTATGCGACGGGATTTTTCGACAACACTTTGACAAAACCCATATTTATGTCACATGAAAAATAAACATAATTGGACATTTAAATAACAAGACGAACAGACGGAGAGCTACCAACAGAGACGTTTTGCGACGGTTGTCGAAACGATTAGTATTCGTGTTTGAAACAGAACTCTACAATAAGTCGCCCTGAACAACATTGCAAAATTAATGACGAGCTCATTTAATTTTGAAGTTCCTAAATTGTGGTAAAACTAATAGTTTTCCATTAAAACTTCTTTTTATTAATATGAAGTCGAGCCAAAAATACCTTATATTTGTTTTATGATTCCAAGATTACAACTCCATTTTCACTACCTTTTCCCATTTTACAACACCATTATTTACTGATGTCCTACTATCATTTTTTTTTAAATTTGGGCAAGTAATGAAGGGGGGGAGAGTTTTTTCTGTAATCGAAACAGTAGATTCTTCAGTTCGTAGTGGCCCACTTAAGGCAATTTTATGTACACGTGTATTTCAGATGTTAAATAGAGCAACGAGAGATGATCATCTTTGATATTTTACAGATCAATTGGAAAGCCGGACTTTGCTTTACTTCGCTGTGTGGGAATTAAGGACATGACGGTGGACATGAAATGCGCCATCGCACTTCTCGCCGTGGTCCTTGCCATTTCTGAAGCAGCAGGTAGGGTCAACGAAAATGATTATTTTGGTATTGGTGTCAGCCTACTATAACATCGTTTATTTAGAACAAAGTCATCGACAGCGTCAGAACTAGTGTTTACAAAATAATTTATACGACACTCGCAACAGAGTACGTACAAATGTCAAAATACATGATAAAGATACCACACACACGTAATTGGCGAGAAAACTCAATTATTTGTTTAAATATATGGTCAATTGACAGTGTCGACTCCTGATCAGGTGTCCTGTATTGTTTTGTAGGCGCCCAGGCGTAAATAACATTAGTATTTTGTGTTTTCTAAAAATGAATGTATGTATGTATGTATGTATGTATGTATGTATGTATGTATGTATGTATGTATGTAAATGTGCCTGTGGGTGTGTGCCTGTGTCTGTGTCCGTATGTCTCTGCCTACCTGTCTGTCTGTCTGTCTGTCTGTCTGTCTGTCTGCCTGCCTGCCTGTGTGTGAGCGTGTGTTAAAAAAGCCAAAAGAGTCGTGCAGTCGTGACCTACAATTGAAAGGTACATGACAAGACATGAGTGTAAATTACGTGAACAGCAGACCTTTTGGTCGCAAATGTCGAGTGGTAATTAGTACATGATGTCCTTAAGATTGTGAATTCGTAATATATACTGGCATATGCCCACGCACGTTCACACTTACGTATGCAGTATCTGCAAATCCCCTTGCTACCCGCATGCTATGAGCAATCTTTTGTAACTGATCTCTGGATGGATTTTGCTTGTGTCTGAATTTATATCAGACACAAAAATAAAGCCTGCCATAAATAATAAATAACTTCGGAAATAAGATAATTGGAGATAATTCTACAGATCGACAATAATAACAGAGGGCGACAAAGGGTGAAGAAGTCGCCGGCACTGTAAAAAAGAGAATATATTTATGTCTGGATCGGGTCATGATGTTAACTCATTGTTATATATATATATATATATATATATATATAGTATCAAGTAAGATACACAGGAGCCCTTACACAGTGTTTCATGCTTACGCAATCATTGGACGACTAACGGTACAGTCAGCGATGTTCTACTATAAAAGTTCAAAAATTCTAAGGTTCCATTTCACGTGATATGGGCGCCACAGTGGAAGTTGGTCAGTACATATCTATTTTGATGTCGGCACTTAGTAAATTGGATTTGTCAGCGTAGATGATACATAGTTTTTCTGCCAGACAGAGATCACATCGCTTTGAGACATTAGAATAGGATGGTGCGCGTGTGATGACAGACCAGTCGATGGTATACTCTCGACCTTGACCTTTTCTTTTCAAGTTCCAGATATGCTTTGATAATGATAGTTCAGTACAGCATTGGTATCTCTCATTGGTGATAGATTGTTTGTGGTTGGCATGTCGGAGTTTGAAACTGTTATCCGTTAAACCAATGTATTGCTTGTTGCTACCGTTGGTCTTAACATTGGCACTGTACACGATATTACTGGATAGGCATTTTCCTCCAAGGAGGCACATGTCCTTAACTCGGCAGTTGCAGGCTACACTCACTGCATTTTTCTCGGGTTCCATTATCTTTTCATTGTGTGCTTTAACAATGGATGCCACGTTCCCCATGCAGCTATAGCTCACTTTGACGTTGCCTCTGTGAAATATTTTGTGCAGTTTCGACAGTTTATATATATATATATATATATATATATTTGCCTTTAACCTATACCGACGTCGTGTTTTTTTAGTTGTCATATTAAGCATTGTGATTTTGTATGGACAGGCGTTGTGCATACTTATGCATATTCACATTGTTTATTCACATTATCTAAAAATAAAATGGGCTCACACAAACGTAATGGAAACGTGAATATATTATAGAAAATGCAACATATTAGTTTATGTTGCATTTTCAAGTAAAGTCCTCATGCATAATTGCTTACGGTAATGCAACGATCGTTATTAAATGTGATGTTTTCCATTTATAACAAACTAAATTTTTCGTAAACATGAGTGAAAGAACTACTGCAACCTTTTGTCATGCTATACCGTAGAGTGTATTAAGAATATATAGGAATGTGGTGAATATGATTGTAGTTTTGAAGGCCGTCACAGATAAGCATAGTCTTTCCTGTTAACCTCTCGTAGCACATTTAGTTTTAACATCGCTAGGAAATACTGGTATAGTAATGGTGTTGGTCAATCCTACAAACACAAACGATAACGAGTTCCAAAATCATATATATATGCACTCATAGAGAGAGAGAGAGAGAGAGAGAGAGAGAGAGAGAGAGAGAGAGAGAGAGAGAGAGAGAGAGAGAGAGAGAGAGAGAGAGAGAGAGAGAGAGAGAGAGAGAGAGAGAGAGACGGGCGGGCGGGCAGGCAGGCAGGCAGGCAGGCAGGCAGACAGACAGACAGACAGACAGACAGACAGTATTATTTTTTTTATTTACTCTGTAAAAGACCGCTCCTGAGGTTTAATTTGGTTCAAATTTTGAGCAAAATATTTCGGGGCCCCCTCGGACCATCAACATGTTTATGCCCCCCCCCCCTCGTAAATTCTGGTATAATAATATTCGGGAATAAATATCTAATAATAGTAAACATATTGATATAGTATTTTGGTCAGCAATACAGAATACTTGAACTAATCACAAGGATAACTTCCGTATGACCATACCCTTAAACAATCACCATTGTCTACACTCAACCCGTTTCAATATAAAACTCTTCTTTTATTTGCTAGAGGTATCCATTTATTTAGATGAACAGCTTTCTATACTGTATATCAAATTTTTCATATCCAATTAATATTCTTTAAGAAGCATTCGAAAACGTTTGTGAAAACTAAGAGGCGACATCAATTATTATAGTTCAAGGATAAACAACTAAATTATTTCATTTAGGCCTCAGACCTCCTCCCCCCCCCCCCCCGATTCCATTAAATTTAAGATAACATTGTATTTTGTGTATTCCGTTTTAGAGGACAAATATATTCTGTATGATGAGACTCTCACTGCAAACGAAGCTGCAATAGCTTGTCATAGTAGGGGAATGAAACTGGCCGTTGATGGCAGTCCACTGATACATCAATATCTCATTGACTATATCAAGTCTGAAGGCTTGGGAGGTCAGGATTTTTACATCAACGCCCGTCGATTCGGAGCTGAATACAGAACATTCGATGGCAAACTTCTTGAATACACTGCCTGGAGTAGCGGTGAACCAAGTGGAAATGGCGACTGTATTTATATGAGGTTAGTTTATCTACATCTATCTGATACGTCTGTCTGTCTGCCTGTCTGTCTGTCTGTCTGTCTGTCTGTCTGTCTGTCTGAGAGCATGAAACATAGCAACCGCGACAACTTCAATATAATTATTATGTATATGCCTTTAGTACGCTGCCACGAGAATGACCATGAGTATTTTAAATTGGTAACAAAAGCAGACATGCAAATGGTCGATGCAACTGGCCAAGTAACAGAAACAGCATGGACGCAATTGATTCAACATAGTCAGTAGTAATACACTGTATTAACAAATTGTTAATGTTTCATGTAGCTGTGTAATACGTTTTTCCTTGTTGATGTATATAGACATGGAACTGAATTCCGATGGGACGACGCGTCTTGTGGCGACAGAAGACGGTACATTTGCGAACCTGGAGGTATGAAGCCTAATTTTACTTTCCAACTAGTGACTTGTAATTCCAAGAATTCTTGTATTAATACACATAAGGTTTAATTGGTATACTGTTAAAAATGCATGATGGACGGACGTTGTGCAAAAAAAAGTTCTCATGGGATACATCATATTGTTATCACGTTCGAAACGACGCATTTGGGCAATTTCATGCATAAGCCCATAATTCTCCTTCCAATCTGTCTGCCTCTCTGTCTCTCCCTTTGGAAACGACGAAGTTTCGAAATGAAAATAGTTTATCCTTCCCCTTTCTGTGTCAGCTTTTCCACTGTATGATTGTCACGTCTGCCTGCCAGCCTGCCTGCCAGCCTGCCTGTCTGTCTGTCTGTCTGTCTGTCTGTCTGTTTCTTTCTTTCTCTCACTCTGTCTCTCTCCTCTCCATTTTAGTTGTTTGCTTATGTATACATATAAATAATTAAATTTTTTTCTTAACTTTATCAAATTATAGATGAGGCTGTAAATGAACTGATGAGCAATTATCATCTCTTCAATGATCAGAAGATACCGTCAGATGCGCTCAATGCTTGTGAAATTGCTGGACTTGAATTCGCCAAAGACCTAAATGAACAGATTCATGGTGCCTTAGTCTATAAAATAATACTGGCAGGGAAAAGTGGTCGCGATTTCAACATCAATGCCAAGGAATATGATGGTTCTGTCAGATCCTACGATGGTCAGGACTTAGAATACCAACCATGGGCATCAGGGCAACCAGATCTCTCTAATGGTTGTATTTATTTGTGGTAGGTGTTCACGTATAATATTTACACTGTAGCAAATAATATAGACAAAGGCTTCCTAACGTTTTCTATATCACATTGGTCTATTCTATATAAGCTACCTGGATGAAGCTCAAACCAAAGAATAGTGGTCTGAGGATGGGGCAATGTTTCATAATTCAAGATGGCGAATGTCTCTTTAACTCTAATTCTCAATGAATGGAAATGTCCCTATACTTTCATTTTTTGTCAAGTATATGCATGTAAACGAAATCATATGAAGACAGTCTTGAAAACCTTGATTCTTTGATGGCAGAGTATCTTAAACATTATAATCTAGATTTGCAACCTTATGATTTCATCTGAAGTGTTCTATCAATCAAAAGTTTCATAAAACATAGATCGATAGATCGGTTCACATATATCATTCGATCAACATTCGAATATAACTATATGTTGGCTAGCTGATTTTTTGTCTCAACATTGTCTTGTTCTAGGAGTTCAAGAGATTACCTTTGGGATGACACCGGCTGTGATAGTAAACGAGATTACATATGTGAAGGTCAAGGTAAGTTAATCTGCCTTTAAAGAATATGTCTTTTAAAATAATTCGCTGGTGTTTATACAGTTGGTTCGGGATTAATAATATGTGGTATACTTTGGAGACTTTGTGAACATTCAGAAACATTTGAAATCACAATAACTTTCAATTTCAAGATAATACCATAATTACCAACGGTTCAGAGTAACAAACTTACTGTTACAGCACAGACGTTGATACCTTGTAAAGGGATAGCAGTGCTTATAACTTTTCAATGATTAAGTAGAGGAAACTACTGTGAGTGGTTCCATGTTATTTGTAGTCTGCAGTTGAAATGTGGCTACTTTTATGTAAGCAATATAGCGCACACATGACTGAAACGCCAAGGTAACCGCGTTGTATAGTACTTTATCGAGCCCCAACATGACTAATAGGTATATAACATGTGAATATTAATATTGTTCAAAGGAATGAGGACTCAGTGCATGGATAGCATGATTGTTGTTAAAAGGACATACAAGACCATAAGCCCTAATAAAGATTGTTTGGTTCCGGTTACCCCGACCCCACCTAGTTTTCAATGCATAATTTTCTTTTTATGTGTTCGAGAAAAAAATAATAAAATGGCGATATTGTGAAGTCTCGCGAGAAATAGTGGATGCGGAAAGTGACATAATCTTAAAAAAAGACAATAATTATTAAAGTATTCTTCCAATCTGTAATGGATGAACATCTTATGAGATGAAACCAATTACAAAAAGACCAAATGGAAAACAATGGAAATCATAACTACATGAACTAGACACTCACACATGAGAAAATAAATATAAATAAAATAATATAAAAATTCTACCTACCCCACCTTTTTCTAAAATTGAGCATGATTGGAACCACACACGTTTTTTTAGGGCTAAGCATGGCGTTATACACTATGTTTTATCATTATTAGATCCCCATTTGACTAGTTGTAGACATAATATAACAAAACACCATACTAAAAGTAACTTTTGTATGTTTCATTGCAGCCAGTCTGTCTCAGGAAGAAAGTAAGTATTTATCAGATTGATGGAGACAACCTGATCCAATCATCTGTTATGAAACATTGCAGAAGTGTGTTGTGTGTTATTAATATATATATATATATATAATCAAAGTAACGTTGGTTGGAACTTGAGGTGCTTAGTTGTTACTCCGAGTTTCACGCTCAAAGCGATCATCAGACAACTGGCAGCTACTCGTTGTGTTACTGTATTTATATGTGTAAGGTGTGAGAGAATTTATTGAAAGTTAATTGTGTATTGTTTCTATGCATACAAGGGGTCCTCAGATTTGTCAGGTGATGTTACTTTTGAAGTTCGCTACTTTGATTATTCCCGCCCTGCTTACCCAAGCATCGAGCACTCTATTCTACGAGTTTGAAACTATTCACTATATATATATATATATATATATATATATATATATATATATATATATATATATATATATATATATATATATATATATATATATATGCTACAAAATATTCAATTTGATAAGATATTATTGCATGATGAATAAAATATAACACACTGTTATTATAGTAATAGTGTTGCTACCACCACAGCAACATTTTGAGTTTGAAGGAGATGTGGTGATATACATACAAAGAACAAAAGATAGCTCTTTCGAGTCAAGTACTATATAATAGTTATTTTCTATGTAAAGATATAGTGTGAGTAGTGAATATAGTGAATAGTAACTTTACGTCAGCTCATTCTGCCTACTGAATAATCGGAATCGATAATATTCTACGGGAACGACGTGAATTTAACGTGATTTAACGTGATTGCCTTGTTTGTAAATTAACCATGGCAAGACAGGGAAGAAAGCCTCAAAGGCTCATATAATCCCTTGTAGTGTTCATATACTGGTCCAGTCTAATTTTAAAGTTCACAACAGTTTTGGCTTGGATGATGTGCTCTGGTAAACTGTTCCATTGAGATATGATACGCTGAGAGAAGGAATATTTCCTAGTATCCAGTCTAACTGTAGATTTAACAAGTTTTAGTGAGTGTCCTCTTGTCCTGTTGGTTTGGTGAAGCTTAAATAATAGCTAATAGTCACTTTTATCAAATCCCTTGATTAAACGAAACACTTGAATCAAGTCGCCTCTCCGCCTTCTTTCTTCCAATGTGGTTATATTAAGCGTCCTCAGTCTATCTGCATAACTTACATTTCTCAGTTCTTGTATCAGCTTTGTAGCTCGCCTTTGTATTTTTTTCGAGAAGGTCAATGTCTTTTTTGTAGTATGGGTTCCACAACTGAACGGCATATTTGATATGTTGTAAGACTAAGGAGTTGAACAACTTCATGATGACGAATTCTGATTCGTGTGAAATGTTCCGGTTGATGATACCCAGTGTCCTGTTTGCATTTTTAGCTGCAGCTGCACAATGATGACTGGTTTTCAATGAGTTGTGAATCAATACACCCAAATCCTTTTCTTCAGTTACTGAATTCAGTGGTTTATCATTCATGATGTACTTGTGTGACTGGTTTGATGAACCAATGTACATAATCTTACATTTGTCCGCGTTAAAAGACATTTGCCAGTCTTCAGCCCATGTAGACAATCTGTTCAAATCATCTTGAAAATTGTCACTATCTGCCGGAGAATTAGTAGTTGTACACAACTTGGTATCATCTGCAAATTTGGATCAAGACGTCAGATTTTGCCTTCATACGAGCAATTCAAACATAACATCACATCAATGACACATGGAATTCCAAGATGTAAAATCTATGTTACTGAAGGACAATGACGTTACTGACAAACGAATGTTTATTGTATTTTAGAGGACAAATACGTTCTGTATGATGAGACTTTAACTGGAGACGAAGCTGCAATAGCTTGTCATAGTAGGGGAATGAAATTGGCCGTTGACGGCAGTCCACTGATACATCAATATCTCATTGACTATATCAAGTCTGAAGGCTTGGGAGGTCAGGATTTTTACGTCAACGCCCGTCGATTCGGAGCTGAATACAGAACATTCGATGGCAAACTTCTTGAATACACTGCCTGGAGTAACGGTGAACCAAGTGGAAATGGCGACTGTATTTATATGAGGTTTGTTTATCTATATATATCTGATTCGTTTGTATGTATGTATGTATGTATGTATGTATGTATGTATGTATGTATGTCTGTCTGTCTGTCTGTCTGTCTGTTTGTTTCTGTTGGGGCACATACAAAATGGCTCTGGGTATTTTAAAATGCCTGGTACATAAAGCAGCCATGCAAATGGTCAAAGCAACTGGCCAGTTAACAGAAACAGCATGGATGTACTTGATTCAACATAGTCAATAGAAATACTCTGTATTGACAAATTATTAATGTTTCATGTAGTTGTGTAATACGTTTTTCCTTGTTAATGTGATGTATATAGACATGGAACTGATTTCCGATGGGACGACGCGTCTTGTGGCGACAGAAGACGGTACATTTGCGAACCTGGAGGTACGAAGTCTAATTTTTATTTTTCAACTGGTGTCTTTTAACTCTTTGAATTCCAGTATTAAGCTTGGGTATCCTGCTAGAAAAAATCCATGCATGATGAAATCTGTGCAAAAGAAGTGAACATAAGATGCATCATATTGTTGTCCTGCTAATTATAAGCAACGACGAATTTGTACAATTTCATGCGTAGTAATTCGAAATGACAAAATAGTCTCTCTCCTCTCTGCTCGTCTCCGTCTGTATGTCTGTTTGACTGTCCCACCTTCCCCCCTTTTCTCTCTCTCTCTCTCTCTCTCTCTCTCTCTCTCTCTCTCTCTCTCTCTCTCTCTCTCTCTCTCTCTCTCTCTCTCTCTCTCTCTCTCTCTCTCTCGCGCTCTCTCTCTCTCTCTCTCTCTCTCTCGCCATTTTAGCCGTCTTCCTACATATAGATAATTACACTTTTTCTTAACTTTATCAAATTATAGATGAGGAAGTAAATAAACTTATGAGCAATTATCATCTCTTCACTGATCAGAAGATACCGTCAGATGCGCTCAATGCTTGTGAAATTGCTGGACTTGAATTCGCCAAAGACCTAAATGAACAGATTCATGGTGCCTTAGTCTATAAAATAATACTGGCAGGGAAAAGTGGTCGTGATTTCAACATCAATGCCAAGCAATATGATGGTTCCGTCAGATCCTACGATGGTCAGGACTTAGAATACCAACCATGGGCATCAGGGCAACCGGATCACTCTAATGGTTGTATTTATTTGTGGTAAGTGGTCACGTATATTATTTACACTGCAGCAAATAATATAGACAAAGGCTTCCTAACGTTTTCTATATTTCACATTTTCTAGTTTATATAAGCTACTTGGATGGAGAGATGTTTCATAAGAGAGGGGAATTCAAGATGGCGGCGAATGTCTTAATTCTCATTAAATGGAAATGTCCCTATACGTTCATTTTTGTGAGGAATGTATGCCATACAAAGAAATAGTTTCAATGATAGTCTTGAAAATCGTGATTGTTTGATGGAAGAGTATCTTAGAAAATATAATCCAGATTTGCCTCCTTGTGATTTCAGTTTGGATGTTGTGGGTCAATATGCAGCCTTTCCATGCAGCCACCATGCTTTCTTATACTTTTAATCTTTTACGAAGCATGCATTCTGCCAAAGTTTTCTTTTTCGAGTGAACTGGGTTACCAGCGATGAATCTTTGTACAGTATCAACCAATACCACATCTAAGGTGTTCTATCAATCAAAAGTTTCATAAAAGATAGATCGATAGATCGGTTCACATATATCATTTGATCAACTTTCGAATATAACAATTTCCTGGGTAAATTAGCTGATTTTTTTGTCTCTACATTGTCTTGTTCTAGGAGTTCAAGAGATTACCTTTGGGATGATGCTGGCTGTGATGGTAAACGAGATTATATTTGTGAAGGTCAAGGTAAGTTAATCTGCCTTTAAAGAATATGTCTTTTAAAATAATTCGCTGGTGTTTATATAGTTGGTTCGGGATTAATAATATGTGGTATACTTAGAGACTTTGTGAACATTCAGAAACATTTGAAATCACAATAACTTTCAATTTCAAGATAATACACTAATTACCAACGGTTCAGTGTAACGAATGTACTGTTACAGCACAGACGAAGTAACTTTGTAAAACAATACCAGTGCTGATAACTTTTCAATGCGACCAGGTACAAGAACCTGCTGAGTGGTTCCATGTTATTTTTAGTCTGGAGTTTAAATGAATTAAAATGTGTCTATCTTTATGTAAACAATATAGCACACCCATATATATATAATGTGGATAGTGATCATAGTTATGTGGACTGCATGGATAGCATGATTATTGTGGCAGTACATGAACGATGACTCCATGCATGGAGTTATACACAATGCTTTATCGTTACCATACCCCCATTTGACTAGTTGTAGACACATTAATATGACAAAGCGCCCTCAGACAAGTCACTTTTTTATATTTCATTGCAGCCAGTCTCTCTCAAGAGCAAAGTAAGTACTAGTATTCATCAGATTGATGGCGACAACCTGGTCCAATGTATGTATGTATGTATGTATGTATGTATGTATGTATATGTATACTTATCAATCTTTTATTAAAGATGACAGTGTTTTTCTGCTGTATATTAAAGTAATACTTTTGTACCACTTGGCTCAACAAGATTTTTAATTTTTGGGGATTTACATAGCAACCCTAAAAGATGGTTTCTTCGAGTCAAATACTATGTAATAGTTATTTTCTCAATGCATAGTGATAATTATTAATCATTGGAATTAAGAATAAGCCTTTGGAAAGATATAGTGCTTGAAAATAATGTAATATTCAGATAGTGAGTAGTAAATATAGTGAATAATAACTTTACGTCATCTCAATTTATTATTTGCTTACTGGATAATCGGATAATATTCCACAGTAATGGAGTGAATTTTATGATCGCGATGGCAGATACTGCCTTCATACGAGCAATACAAATATATAACATCTGATCAATGACACATGGAATTCCAGGATGTAAAATCGAAGTTACTGAAGGACAATGACGTTACTGACAAATGATTTTTTATTGTATTTTAGAGGACAAATACGTTCTGTATGATGAGACTTTAACTGGAGATGAAGCTGCAATAGCTTGTCATAGTAGGGGAATGAAATTGGCCGTTGATGGCAGTCCACTGATACATCAATATCTCATTGACTATATCAAGTCTGAAGGCTTGGGAGGTCAGGATTTTTACGTCAACGCCCGTCGATTCGGAGCTGAATACAGAACATTCGATGGCAATCTTCTTGAATACACTGCCTGGAGTAGTGGGGAACCAAGTGGAAATGGCGACTGTATTTATATGAGGTTAGTTTATCTATATCTATCTGAAACGTTTGCCTGTCTGTCTGTCTGTCTGTCTATTTATCTATCTATCTATCTATCTATCTATCTATCTATCTATATATATATATATATATATATATATATATATAGAGAGAGAGAGAGAGAGAGAGAGAGAGAGAGAGAGAGAGAGAGAGAGAGAGAGAGTACATCAACATCTCCTGACGAGTGATTTACTCTCGAAACAGGCTTGTAGAGACGAAAAACCCGACTTGATTTTCTTCTACCCTCAACATATATATATATATATATATATATATATATATATATATATATATATATATATATATATATATATATATAAATTATATATATGTATATATGTAATTACTGACTGCTACCTAATTATGATACCTGCAAATAATCAAATGTATTGTCTATTTGAAAGTAACGACTCAACAACGTCAGTTGTGCTGCTACATTATCACCATCGGATATTATTGTTCGTGTAATACGTTTTTCTTTCGTTTGATATATTCAGACATGGAACTGAATTCCGATGGGACGACGCGTCTTGTGGTGATAGAAGGCGGTACATTTGTGAACCTGAAGGTATAAAGCATATTTTCATTTTTAAACTGAAATTTTACAACCCTGGCTGTAAGCTACTCTATCAATATAATTAATTGAGACTGGAAATATTGTCTTGTAGTATAAATGTGGTAGGTAGAGATAATATGTCCAATGCTCACTAGGTAAATCGACTGATCAGTTTTGTTGTAAAGTGAATATCACAATACCGTGAAGCTTTTCTGATTGATACAACCACGCAGAAACCAACCAACAAGAAACTGCAAATGCCATACTTCAATAGCGAGATTTTTTGTGCTACATTTAGGCTAGTGAAATAAACCATTTCAATGTACTCCATGTAGACATTCGGGCGCCAACGTTTTTTCTTAGTATCAAACACCCAATGATGGGCGCTTAAAATGTCATTTGCGGTGTCCATTGGATGTCTGTATGGTGGCATGTGTAGTCCATTTAACTTAGACAAAATGTTGCAAGAAGCTGCACTCATTCAATCTTGTTACCTTGAAGTTAAAGTCCAGCATGTCTGGTTTCTGCGTGGTTGTAGCAACAGAAAAACTGCAGTATTGAAATTCGCTGTAAGTAGCTCAACCATGGTTTAGTCATGTAGGCGTTAGCCAAATATTTCGTCATATGAAAATCTTTTAACTGATCATTTGTTTCGTTAATATACATCGCCCTTCTCCAAAATAAGGGTTAATTTTCATAGACATCTCTCATATCGTGTTTATCCATCCATAGATGATTCGGTTTTCGAGGACCTAGCCAACTATCATTTGTTTTCCTCCAACCCGAGTCTACCACTAGTTGCATATGCCGCCTGCCAGGCTGCAGGGCTTGAACTTGTAAAAGACGTGAGTGATGTGACCCACGGTTTGATAGTATACAAAATAATACTGGAAGGGAAAACTGGTTCAAACTTCCACATCAATGCTAAACAGTACGATGGCGTTGTGAAAACTTACGAAGGTGAGGAATTGACCTACCAACCATGGATATCAGGTGCACCGGATTGGACTGACGGTTGCATTTACTTGTGGTAAGGAATATTTAAATTATGAGAGATGGGCCGTTTTCCATTTTGACACCACTAGTGACATAACATATTACAATTAATTGTTTATTCGTTCAGCCAATGAAAATATGAGTGAGCTAAGGGGCTTTGTCACTACGAGTTGCAAGACAAGTTGTGACAAAACCATTAGGTCTCGAGCATTTTCCGACTGAATGAAGAAAAGTTTTGGAGACTAACACATTCCTAAGTTGGCCACCCATTAGACAGGGAGACATGTAAAACTATTTAGATCCTTAGGTTGAAAGGTGTAAGCTTTAAAAAATAAGTTGACTTCCCACCGCCTCGAGGAAAGAAAGTACACATCTGGATAAATTTACTTTATCTATACCAGTTGGCACGTTAGCTCAGCTGATTAGAACAAGTGTCACTTTTCTTCCCTCATTTATAACAAATTCGTATACATTCCCTTTTTGTTTCAACTTGGCTCTATCTTCACTTATTCATACGTTTATTTTTTCACATTATGATATTCTAAATTAAGAGACACTATTCTTTAAAACAACAAATACTTGTTGAACAACTTAATGACGGTACTGGATGCTCATAGGAAAGAATGGATGGGTGAAAAGTAGGTGGTATTGGAACTGATTTATTGTCCTTTAATAGGAATGACAGAGACTTTCTGTGGGATGATGCCGGCTGTAACGATAAAAGAGGTTTTGTCTGTGAAGGCCAAGGTACGTCATACTGTATGCAAGTGTGTTTGGTGTGCAGTATTATGTGGCTTTATACCATGGCTGTCATTTCATTTTTTTTACTTACTGTGGATTCATTACATCGGAATTGATTAATACCAACATCGAGACAATCTCCTCTAATTCTTTGCGTAAATCTTCTATTAATGTATTATTGATGGATGGATGGCAACAGAAACATTAATCTCCCTGAAACATTTGTTTCACCAAAACAGTTTATTTACACCGCGAACGAATCGTATTACCATTAATCGAGAACAGGGTCCTGTTCGGGTTAATAGTAACTTGTTATGTCAGCATTGATTCGTGCCCACGTTGATGATCAGAGGACACTAACAAGGGAATGCGGAGACTGTAATTATAATACTGTATAACTATATACTAATATAGGAAGATGAACAATAACCATTGCTTTACCATTTTGTTTCAGGTCTATCACAAAATGAAAGTAAGTCAATTAAGTGTTTTTGGCATAACTGAAAAATCCAAATTCATTCACATTGTTTACACCGATTTGTAAGTGATAGTCACAAAAAAATGTTCAGTTGCTATAAATAAAGTCCTAAAAAGCCCTTCGACATTAGATACACACTATTGCTATAAGCCAACGGTACTTCAAAGTACACAAGTAATTTCACTCTGTAAGGTGCTCCCATCTTTCTATATTCAACGTTAATCATTTCTGTGGTAGATGACGCACTTGGCAATAGTTTGCGAAATATAGTAATACACATAACATCACTTAAACCAGCACATGTATTCTTACAGAAGACAGATATACCATATTTAATGATGAACTAACCCACCAAGAGGCAGTGACGGCTTGTCAAATTAAAGGGCAGAGACTTGTAGTAGATAGCGACCCTCTCATTCATGACTATTTGGTTGAGCTGATAAGAGGAAGCGAGATGAACGGACAGAATTTTTGGATAAATGGTCGTCAAGTTGGAGGTCAATTCCAAACGGAGACGGGCGAAGTATTAGATTATACTGCTTGGACAAGTGGAGAGCCAAGTAGCTCTAACCAATGTGCTTATTTATGGTACGTATTTGTAGATATTTGAGAGATTATATTTATTAAACGTTGTCCACATTTGTGTGTATGAACTTATTCTTGTTTTAATTTGTATTTTACAGGTGGAACAGATCTACTATTAATCACCAGTATACAAAATAACCTCATTTGACAAAATTCGATAAGAAATGATGTTACTTTTTAACAAGAGATGTATGTATCTCATGGAGAGAGAGAGAGAGAGAGAGAGAGAGAGAGAGAGAGAGAGAGAGAGAGAGAGAGAGAGAGAGAGAGAGAACATTTTAATTGGACTGTTTTTATAGTTTGATAAATAAAAGCACAACAAGTTGATTAAATGTAAATAAATTGAAAGTCTCTACAATCGTAAATAACAGACGTTGGAGAGTCTTTCGTCAACGCATAGTACACTTAAGTGGGTCTATTTTTTCTCTAATAACGCAAAATAACTCATAACAGTTTCCTACATGTCTTAATGTTTTGTTTTCATTTCTAGGAACTCTAAAAACTACCAATGGGACGATAATGACTGTGGGAGCCGAAAGAGGTACATCTGTCAGAGTGAACGTACGTACATAGTAACAATCCACTAGTGAACATGATGAATATATGCATATGCCTTCAGAAAGTAAATTATGAGATGAACATTTAAGTCAGACTGCACCTGTCTGTGTCACTTTTTGTATGCATTTCACATATCTTGC